>NC_056748.1:1106721642-1106906642 GCF_019279795.1 Protopterus annectens | reverse complement strand
TATTCACTTAAATGATTTAAAACATTACTGTTCTTCACAAATGTTATAACAAACAGCATCCATGTTAATTTCCAGACAGATGGAGGTTTTGAACTGAAAAACTTTGCCTTTCATACCTGCATTCACTTTTTAAAAATGTTATATTGCATAGCCCATAACTCCACAAATTAAAAACTGAAGTAAAACATTAGCTGCTGAAAATATGTAGTTTCTTGCAGTGATGTCATAAATACATATTTTATTTTATTTGCTCATTGCTGTTCATAGTTGCAGAACACAGGGAATGTATCACTATGTATAAGTAATATATTATAAAAATGCATAAACATTAATTTTACCCACATGTTGCATATTGTACATTTCACAGTTTAATGTACTTTCCACATGTTCTTCATGTACATTACTGCAGCTACATGTCTACCGACTAACGTTCCTCTATCAGCATCGTCTAACAGCTTAATCTGTTTTTTCTTCTTAAAATATTTCACACGGGGCAAAATCATCAGAAGCAACTAAACAACTAGCAACACACTTTGCATCCCAAAAGAGACAACATGTGTTCAGTGGTGTTTTCAGTGTAGAATCTACAACTGCACAGATCCATGTGTTTTAATTCTTTGTAAGTACATAGACCACTACACACATTACATTTCAAAATTATAAAAAGGTAACCAAGTTATGCACATGTCTGATGTCAAGTGATATGATTAGCCACAATGAGGAACGGCCTCATTATCAGCTAATTTGAATGTCTCTGAATCACGTAATGTTACCCACAATGAGGAACGGCCTCATTATCAGCTAATTTGAATGTCTCTGAATCACGTAATGTTACCACTAGTGTTAAGCATTACTTTCCAGTGGTGACCCATGCATCTCACTGACACTGACACCCCCACTTATTCACTCTTTCACACATATGCTCATATTCAAACAAAAACATAAACAAACACACATACACTCTCCCAAGTACACTAGTATGTCTGCAGACACATGCACACACATGCTACCACACTCACACACACACACGCACACACACACACACACACACACACACACACACACACACACACACACACACACACACACACACAAACACACACACACACTCCCCCAACTCCGCCTTTCTGCTAAATTCCCTGATACTTAACTGCAATGCAGTTTCTCCTTTAGAAGTAATGGGTTAATGTGGTATATTTTGGCAGTGTGTAAATCCATCTCTGCAGCATTTCCTGTGCAGAACACATGGCTAATTAGCATAGGCAGCTACCCTGGAAAGCCTGATTAGCATTTAGCACAGCTGTGGAGACAATCCGTCATAGGAATTCTATCAACCCTGTAGAATACTGTGGTGGTCTGTCTATGAATCAGAAAGAGCTGTCACCAATCATTTTCTACTGGCATTAGGGCTTACCCCTGGTGGTAGTCCTTTCTGACTCCCAGCCTAAGTGTTTAACAACTTTTAAAGGTGTTACTTCACCATAGGTACATTTAGCCTCATAAGCTGTCTGTGTGGCAGCTTTAAGAGTTTTGAAGCTTTTAAAACACGAAAATGATTCTTTTTGTTACACATTTTTTTCCTTTTATGTAATAATGCATCAGAGCAACTGAAGCTTTATGTAGTATTAAGAGTTATAACCAGGTCTAATCACAGCTAAGTATGTGTGTATGTAATGTGTTCTCAGCATGTGTGTTGAAATTTATCTCATGAGCTTTGCTCTTGAGGTGATTATTTGACATCCATATCTTGAATGCACAGCAACATAGAGCAGACTGAGCCCCGATCCTACCCCTCTATATTATGCTGAAATAATGGAGTTATAAATACTATCATAATTTAGCAAGAAATTCCAGAGCTTCAGCAAAATAATTGAATAAATTTGCTGCTAAAGTACAAATAGAATTATTCCAATGCATAATATATTTTAAAATATATTGCTGGAAATAAACTTGAACTCAATAATTAAGGCTGCTTTCATTATACACTGAGGCTATCCACGTACTCATCCACACATGCATTTCCTGTTGTTAATGCAAGGACCTGTGAAAGAAAATTGGTGTGGTGCAGTGGGCAGGAGGTCGGAAACTGACCACCTCTATCCGGGTATGAAATGAAACTCCAGCATTAGAATGGGGTAGGTGTGTTATAATGGGGTAGGTGTGTTGAAAAAGTGTACATGTACTTTTGGAGGCATATTCCTGTGCTACCGGTATGAGTACATACACTGTATACAGGAAGTGCAATCTCCCTTCCCCTCTCTCTCTCTCACTATCTAGCTATCTATATATACACATAGATAGATGTAGTTAACACATTATATACCTAGATATAGATACAGCTGTGGAAGACACACACACACACACACACACACACACACACACACACACACACACACACACACACACACACATTATAGGGTACATAAATAGATAGATACTGACATCTGTGGTACACAGAAACAAGATTGTGGTGTATGTAACATGCATTAGCAGCATTATATACCATTAGCAGACAGCTTAAGGAGTTAGACAGATATACAAAAAAGGTAAGCATATATAAATAAATAGGCAAACAGAATGCATGATACGGAGTAGACAGGCAGAAAATAAACAGACTTCAGTGCATGTGTACTTGTAGGCATACTAACATTACAAAACATTATGGAGTTTATGTGTGTGTGTGTGTGTGTGTGTGTGTGTGTGTGTGTGTGTGTGTGTGTGTGTGTGTGTGTGTGTGTGTGGCAATATGTGCATGCATATTAGTGTTATTTATTTAATGTTAGTCTACTTCTGTGTCTGCACACTTACATAAAGAAACAAAGTAATTGATGGGGTTCTATAAGTTTAATTTGGGAAGGAAATGCATTGAATAATTCAATGTCAAGGCTGCTATCCTTGACTATGAATGATTTTTTTAGGATATTCAGACAAATGTTATGTAAGCTCAATAAAATGTCAAATTTTCTCACCTTTTGTGGTCGAGTTTATTAACCCTTCTACTGACGAATTTAGTTTTAGCATTGTGGAAGATTAAGTTATCTTAAATAGCTTGTTACTTGAGTTGCAGGATCAGATCAAATCATGTCTGAATAGCACAGTATAGTTTTATCTTTTAACTTTCTTGAACCATTAAAAGTGAAGCAATGTCTTTAAATCAGGACTATTATCTCAAGACACTCAAAAGACAGACTCCAAAATCTGCAGTGATGAGTCCCAAAGAAGAGTATTAGCAATCCATTTTAATAGTGAAACAAAATCAATAGCTAAAATCAAAGTTAAGTCTTCTCCATTATCACAGCAAGGTAACACAGGTAGGCAAACAGCAAGCACTAAGTCCAGATATTAATCGAACTTATCTTTCAGTTGGTATCCCTGCTTTAAGCTGTCTCCTAGTTTTAAAACACAGAATGCATAGGTGTTCACAAGAAGAATTGCTGCTGTCTGTAGTTTATGTTCATTACTGCTGTGTTGCTCATCTGAAGCTGTTCCAAGTCCTGCTAAAGAAGTCTTTTAGAAGTTATCATCTGGCAGATGGAAAATTGCTTCACTAGATGGGGTGAGTCAGCTGTGGCTAACCTTGTGTTAAGCTGTGTACTTCTACATCCTGACTAGATAGTTACGTAAATGGATACAATTCTCCTTCCTTTTGTCAAGCACACACTGATTCTTTCTTCAGTTCTTCACAATGCAGTAAGAAGTAAAACTGCCAGAGTAAATGAAACTGCACTATCTCATATGTTTAAAGAGCAAAACAGAGTATAGAAAAGCACACACTTGGCTCTGCCCTTTTTCCATTACCATGGTTACAGATATAGCTACTATATTAGCAATTAGTGGCCAGAAAGAGAAATGTAATGCCAAACAAATACTTTGACATTTTTGTAGACATTAACAGCATTTCACACATTAACTCTGAATTTACATAATTTGGTAGAAAATATAATATAGCAATAAATGTTTCATGCATGAAAGCAAAAAGAAGTGGAATTATTATGAGAAAAGCAAAATAATATAGTCAAAAAGACAATAAAAAAGCCAGTTATAGTGCTTGTATTTCTCTCATTTAAAAACACAGATTTTTGCCAGGATGTATGTATTGTTTGGATAAGCTAATAAGAGAAAAAAGCTTCAATGGCAAGTTAGCTGAAAAAAATGACAGCAATACTTGAGGATTACTGATACTCCTGACGATATGGAATAAATTACAATTTGTAAAAATGGTAATGCGTTATTGAGGGATAATCATAAGACAGAATAAAAGGGCTTTTAATATAGTTTGTGAAAGTGGAAGTATGTTCTTAAGCTATATTCATAAGATGGTATAAGAAGGGTTACATTACTCTGTAAAAATGGAAATACGTTCTTAAAGGATACATTGTAAGAAGGGGTGTGAAAGATGTATAATGATATGGAATGATTGAACAAGAGATGAAGGCCCTCATGGGCTATGCTGCAGAACTGAAAGGTTGATGAAGTGATTAGCACAACTGTGTTGATGTGTTGTGTGGTTTGTTGGTTGTTTTGAGCATGCTTGTATTTGGTTACATCACACAGTTACATTGTTACTGAAATGTCAACATATTAATACTACTTTACACATAGATAATATGTAAAACAAATGCCATTAATGTATTTAGAATACCATTCCTTAAGAATATAGGCAGTTGCTATAGTTATTCAGTGTCAAACAAAATATTTGAAAGTATTCAGGTATTTACATTCTTCATTTTTAAAATCCATTCCTGAGTACCAATTCAGTATTCATTAATATAGTAAGTGATTTTGTATTTCCAAAGAATCATGTTTTTCACTTATTCATCATGATGGTTTTCTCATATTTTAGCCCTTTTCTTTTGAAAATAAATAGGAGATGTGCATTTTCCTTCTGGCTATGTGACTGTGGCCACAGACACACTCTCTCTCTCTCTCTCTCACACACACACACACACACACACACACACACACACACACACACACACACACACACACACGTTTTCATAAGCATTTGCCAAATCATTCTATGCAGGGCAGTAGTTGCTGTATTTTGAAACCTACTTTATGATTTCCAGGATGTTTACTGAAATATAGAAGCACTACTTAAAAATTAGAGATGACTTTAGAAATTAAAAGCAGTGTCTATAATAATTTCTATCAGATGCCTTTAGAAGGCATGTGATTTGTTTGTTATGAATTGTAAGCAGTTTTTTTTTCTCAGCACTGGAATAATTTTGTGGGAATATGAAAGCAGTTCCCATCTGCTTACCATCTTATGGAAACATCTATCCCTTGCATACCTGAATCACTGCTCAGTCCACAGGTAGAAATTTTTGCATTTTGTATGCTTCCACTTGAATTACCTATGAAACTGAGGGACAGTTTTTGCCTTTTACATATGATTAGGAAGACAAGGAAGGAAGGAAACAAATATACACTTCTTAATGACTAGATGTGAACTAAGCTTATGTAGAAATAGCAAGTGCTTCTTACAGTGAAGTAGGCATTTTATGAAGTTATCATAATATTTACCTTACTAGAAAATTCGTAAGTGCCTTTATACTATATAGACTCATTGCCAGAAAAAAGCTCACAAACATACTAGAATGTAAATCACAAGAACCTAGGTTTGCAATAGGCAACCAACATTAAAACGCTTGCCTCCCAGAAGTCTCTGCCTGACTGACCAACAGACAATTTCAGTCTCCTTTTATTAATCATTTTTTTTCAGCCTCGGACTGTATGACTCAGCTCTGTAGATAACCAAGATTACAAAGGCAGTACGCTGCATCACAGCTTTCCAAATGAATCATAACTAGAGATTGGAAATACTTCATCTTCCTTGAATACCTGCCTCTTAAAAAATAGTGCATAAGCAGGCATCTTAAATGATGACACCAATTTTACATTTCAAATCTTCAAAATTCAGATCGATAGCTTATTTGACACTGAAATGTTCTCATTTTTTCAGATATACAGCTTAGCTGTGGTCACTGAAAATGTATGCTTTGGTTTTCTCAACATTATTTAATAGATCTGCATGACACACACATGTATACAGTTGTGCAGAAGTAAGTGACAGAATCCAGTTGTCATATGTGATAATATACATTACATGTGAAATCATGATTGAGATTAGTGTTGCACTCATTTTGTTTTTTTTTTACTGCCTTCAGGAACCGAGTGCTGCAAGCCTGTGATAAAAAAGCTTTCTTCTGTCTGCAGTAACGTTGTCACCTAATTCTTCTTGGATACTGCTAACAAAGCATAAGGTATACAGTAGGTGGACTTTCGAGTATCTGAGGAGTGCTGTAAAAAACATTGCTGTTCTCAACCATTACCAATCTGAAATTGATCTGGCTGTTGGTAGAAACAGGATGGATATTTTGTCTGTCTGTAGCTGTGCTGATCTTCACGTTGAGATCTACCATGGCATAATACTTTAACACCACTTTAAATCAAAAAATTACATTTATTGTACATATCATCGATCACTGACAATTGAATGAAGCTTAAGATTTGGCCACCAGTATTAATCATAAAACATCACAGAAAAACAACATAGTAGAAAGGTAGCTCAGTAAACCTCAAAAAGTCATTAAAACTACAACCACCATTATAAAGTAAGAAAAAAACATAACGTCATAACATATTTGAACAGCACCGTGTGATCAAATCTGTAATCATAACTAGTTTGTATCTGAGAAATACATATAAAGAATTATGTTGAGAGTAAAGCTTGAGAAGGGAATTATGTCAACTTTTTCTAGAACTCATACTGGTTATGATCAGCGAGATCCAGTCATAATTTTTGTAATACATGCATATTTATTTGCCTTGATCAGTTATCAAATACAAAAACAAAAAATGTTGGAGGTCAGAAGCGAAGCTCACCATTTATCAGCCATTCATTTAAATGTGTTACTTCAATATACTGCACTTTCACTTTACCATTTTGTGTGTAGTTACATGAATTTTTTTTACAACTTTCAAATCTATCAGGATTCTTCAAAGCAGTTCTGTTGGGTGTGCTGTGCAACAGCGTTAGGCTCAGAGATAATGACCATAAAAAAAGTGTACAACTACCTTGTTATGCACTTTTCTACCATTACAAAACTACATATTCTTTTTGTTGATTTCTGACATTAATCACTATATTGCATATATTATATATAAGAGTATGACTGGCTTTCTGATCATAAGCAATTTGTAATGTGTTGCAGAAATGGATATGAAGGTATTCACCTGTCAGGTCTCCACTCATAACTCATTTATTATGTGTTCAAGAAATGGATGTCATGCAATTCACTTCTTCAGAGAGGTTTTTAAAAGATACATTTCTTGAATCCATTTTATGAACACCCTAACAAATGGTTATGATCCGACACCAAATCTTTATTCTTTGTAATAAATGGGGCTGGGGGTGATAGGGGTAACTGCTCTGTTACATTTAATAGTCAAAAATAAAAAAAGTGTAAGAGCCTGAACTGTCTGTCAGCTTTAAAAATTGCCATACACTTTGCACTGCCACACAAATGGTTACCAGATATAAAGTTTGCCTCTTAGTGTCCAAGAGCATTAAAAGGTGTTAAACACTTTGTTGTGCCAATCTTCTGTTCTTTATGTGGAAATATGAAATACCATAATAGCTTTCAAAGCTATCAGTTTTTAATGCCATTTTTTGTAGTGTTGCCATCTATGTGGCAGTGTGAGTCTTACTAATAAGGTCCTTAAACATGAACTTGGATACAACATTTTTTATTCTTAATGGGTAATTGTCACATTCTGTTCATTGCAATCAACTCTGAGGTATCAGTGTGTTAGAGGAAAGGAGTCAATCCCCCCATTGAAAAACAGCTACCTGAAACATAGAGATGCAGAGCAATATCCTTCTATTTACCATTTAATCTTAATGTTCTTAAAAAGGCAGTCCCTCTTTGTCAGCTAGAAATTACAAAACTAATAAGACAATGCTACAAAAACACCTGAAAATCTAAATGGCCAATTAGACTAGTTGGTGAATTTTATCATTTAGAACATGTAGTAACCTCAGATAGGATTAGAATGCAATGACAACATAACACGTCCAAGCAGGTGTTTAGTTCCATTTAAATGCATAATAACTTATTTTCTCTCTGCAGTGTCTGCCATCTTGTGACTCTGTATGCAAAATGAAATTATCATAATAGTGCTACTTTAAGAATTCAGAATCCTAAATATTTCCTTCAGTAGGTTCTTGTCAACATAATGATTGCTCCTTCTCATTCTGACAGCCTGAGGATGCCACAGTGACACTGTTTTTCTACTGATGGATGTGAAGACAGACGGCAAAGTGAAGAGTTAAGTTTAAACGTAGGTTACATAACAGTGCTTGTTTTTTAAAACAAGAAACATTTTTATTAAATTATAACATATGGCATAGGCAGTCATACATTTATATAAATGAAAACAAACCATTTTGACATAATTTTAACTGCAAACTTTATACGTCAGAAACCATATTATATAACAGTGTTGAGGCAAAACCCATCTCAGTCAACTCCTGTAGCTCATCTGTTTATACCTGATGTGTTTATACAATCTTTCCTTTTCTTTTATGACATCATAAGGTAGTTGCTCAGGTGTATTTCTTCATGCAGCCTTTACCTGTGCCTGATTTGATTAGGTATTTTATGCCCCAAACATTTATTGTTCTAAGTTTTTTTTTACAATGGAAGTTTATGGAGTGGGACTGCCCTGACACAGAGAGAAAGCAAAACTTAAAATGCATCTTAAAGTGCATTATGCTTTCTCTACATCATTTTGATCTTGGAATTAGTGTATAAATGAATAAATTGTATGAGAGTCTAGCAGGACTTGGCCCTGTAAAACAAAAATGCTTTTTTATGGAGTTCAGGTAGAGTGCAATCTGCTCATGTTTGAGGACTTGTGCCTGAGCTGTTGTCCTAATGGCCATCAAGGGTCAGTACCAAGTGGATGAGGTTGCAACTTGGTTGCTTCTTCTCACAGAAGATCACTTTCAGTGATACTTGTGTTATAGAGTAGTATTTTTTACTAGTGAGCTGTGGGGGTTGTGAGTATACAGGTAAGGATGGTATGAAGGGCCATGAATATAGAGTGGAGGGTGCATAAATGCATATTTTAGATTTGTCATGTTCAAACTTTTACCATTTCTGTTAATGCAGTGACAGCTTCAACTAGTAGTTACTTGGGGAAAGTGAAACCAAAAAAAATTATGTAGAAAAAATGTTGAATGTAGATGTCCCACTCAACAAGAATACAATTTGAATGGGTTAAGTGCTTTCATTCGTAACTGATATTTGAACTTCTTCAGAACAAAGTAACTTACTCTAAGATATTATTTATAACAAAGGAAAAAATCACATGACCTGGATCATGTGACCCTTACAAAAATACATTAAAATGCATTAAGAACAGAGATTGTGTACATTTAAATAAGCCCCATGCATTGGTTTACAAAAAATCCCATTGTAAACATGTTACATGATTCATTAAGTTTAAAATGCTGTAAGCTTTGTGATGCGTCTGATAAATGTGTAAAAATGTAGTGCGTAAACTAGTTAGGTAGGGGTTTGAAGTTCAGTCCTGGTAAGTGTATGTGTTTGTCTGTGGTTGTGTCATTAACATGGGTGGGATGTTGGCATAATGGTTAAGGTGTTTGCCTTATAAACTAAAGATGCAGGGTTTGATTCTCACATGGGGTAATTGGCTAGGCTTAAATTGCCCACAAAGGCAGTTAGCTTAGTACTAAGCTAGGAACAGTTCTGTACTGATTGCATCATTCAGAACTAATGGATTATTGGCATTAAGTCACTACTGCTTCATTAATTTATGTT
Organism: Protopterus annectens; assembly: GCF_019279795.1. Classification (NCBI taxonomy): domain Eukaryota; kingdom Metazoa; phylum Chordata; order Ceratodontiformes; family Protopteridae; genus Protopterus; species Protopterus annectens. Next base: position 1,106,896,791 of record NC_056748.1, on the reverse strand, counting down.
GTTTAAGTCTTAATCTGTCAGTTTTCAACTCTTATGTCAATGTTCTGTCAGTTTTCAACTCTTATGTCAATGTTTACATTTTCCAGCACAAGAAATTTAAATTGTATAAATTTCAAACACCTTAAACCATGTCAACTTTGAGCATGTCTGTTACCCGTTTTTGTGAATATTATTGGTGTGCTGATAAATTCTAATTCATAAATATTTTTTAGTTTTGCCCACATAGAAATAATTACAGTTTGGAGAAAGTCAAATAATCCACATCTCAAGTACCATTGTTATAGCGTCCTTCTCCCAGCCACTGTTTCGCTTGTGCTGCCATCTCTCCTTGGTTTAACTCATTAATTTATTGGCAATGACTATGCATGCCACACCCACACTTATATGTACCTGTACAAAGACTGTTCTCTGGGAGACAAGAAACCTTGTTCATTTTAAATCTATCTTTGAAATTAAGATTTCTCCCATGGACAAATTTTGGCATCCCTAGGTAAATACCCTCTTCCACTATTTCCTTAATGGCTTTAGTATCAGTGTTAGATCTCAATACCATTGCCCTTTCAAAGGGCAAATTCTCATTATTCATTTAAAATGACATCCAGAATTAATGTGATTCGTCAGATTTAATATGGGGTACATTTTGTGTTTCTCACTTCCATTACTTGATTACTTACCCCTTTAAATGTTTAAGTATCTTGTTCCCTTTAATTAACTAATTGTTTAATTATTTTGATGAATATATAAGGAGTGGTTTTTGTGTAGGTATGCATTTGTCTCCATCTGATGAAGTGGTTTAAATGAAAATGCAGTGCTGGTGAAATTGCGTTAGTGGACTGTATAGTCAAACTTATTGTTTCTGCATTTTATTGGACTGAAGAGGCATTTTAATAAAGGAATTCGTGTGGATTATGGATTTGTGCCTCTTCCATCTGTTCTATATTTTTGGTGTTTTGGTGAACATTGGAACAGTGATTCTTTTTGGTTTGTGTACCTGTACAAAGACTGTTCTCTGGGGGACAAGAAACCTTGTTCATTTTAAATCTATCTTTGAAATTAAGATTTCTCCCATGGACAAATTTTGGCATCCCTAGGTAAATACCCTCTTCCACTATTTCCTTAATGGCTTTAGTATCAGTGTTAGATCTCAATACCATTGCCCTTTCAAAGGGCAAATTCTCATTATTCATTTAAAATGACATCCAGAATTAATGTGATTCGTCAGATTTAATACGGGGTACATTTTGTGTTTCTCACTTCCATTACTTGATTACTAATTTTGTACAATAACTCATGTGGGTATCATCTATTCTTAAACATTCCCTTCAATTTCTTGCACAGTTAGAGACTATTTTCAGTACTCTAAACATTTGCCCCTTACTTTTTGATATAATGGGTGGCATCTGTTGTAACATAGGGTTTCTATAAACAGTTGATATTACCTTGTACATTAGCCATTCCTTAGTTAAAAATACAACTAAATGGTTTATAATATCCCCTGCAAAAACAATAAGTAAATTTTAAAAAGTCAGTGGGTCCTTCTAAAAATTTCTTCAATTGTTCTGAACCTAAACATGCCAAAAAATCTTACCAATGTTTAGTAAAGTATGAATAAAATAAAAACTCCTTTTCTTACCATGATAACACCATGTTCACATAAATTGGGACAAGATTCACTCGCTCTAGGGATCTTAACCTAGCCTGCGACATTAACAGGACATGTTGGAAAGACAGCTATGTCTTCCAGAGACTACCACTCCTCTGGAACAAACTCCCAATTCATGTAAAACAGACCTCCTCAATGACCCTATTGAAGCATAACTTAGACAACTGGATGGGAGACCATACATTTACTCTGGGAGTGTCACCTATGTCCCTCTTGGATAACAGCAGTCAGTGCTGATCATAGACTCATGCTGCAAATATAGACCATACAACTTGGCCAATAAGGGAACAAGGGTATAACATGGCTAGGCTTATAAAGGCTCTAGCGCCAAATAACCTAGTAACCTCCAGTGAACCTATGATTGGGACACACACACACCACACACACAGCTACCCAATTGATTTGCTTAAAATATTCCCCTTTAAAAAAAAAAATATATATATATATATATATATATATATATATATATATATATATATATATATCAATCATAGGTCCCCCCTTTTCCCATTTTCTACATGGGGTTGGGATATCATGTTAAATGTCACCATCTCTCTTGATTCAGTGCCACACTCCTGCATTCTTCAACACTCATGCCCGACTGTCGCAGATTTTCTTTCACACAATCCAGCCATCTCTTTGTTGGACATCCTCATTTCCTCTCACCTTCTTCCTTTCTCTCCCAAATCTTCTTCACCAGAATGTCTTCTGATTTTCTGCTCATGTCCAAACCACTGTAATCTGTTATCTTTGACCTTTTCTGCAATTGGAGCTACTTTGGCTTCTGCTCTTATGTCCTCATTTCGTTGTCTGTCCCACAGTGTGCATCCTACCACCCTTCTCACACACTTCATTTCCATCACCTCTAACTTCTTCATCTGCTCTGCCCTTACTGCCCGGGTTTCTGTAGCATGCAGTAATACTGGTCACACCACTGTCTTCCACACCTTACTTTTCAGCTTCTTTGGCCTTCTCCTGTCATAGACTACACCTGAGACTCTGCCAGTTGGCTGCAGCCCCTCTGATTCTAGCTTTGACCTCTTCATTCAGACTTCTCTTTTCCTCAACCACTCCTCCCAGATACTTGAAGCTGTTTACCTGTTCCACTATCTTCCCTTCTATCTCAATTCTCAACTTCTTCTGATTTTCCAGATTTGCTGCCATTACCACTGTCTTATCTCATGTGCCTTCAGTTTTGTATTCCGTTCCACTATCCTTTGCTGAAGTTCTTGCTCAGAGTCTGCCTGTAATGCCACATTGTCTGCATGCAGTAACTTTGTTAATCTGACCCCTCCAACCTGTTTGCTAATGTAGTCCATCACCAGTATAAACAGCAGTGGGCTCAGAGCTGAACCTTGGTGCACACTCACTCCCACTGGGAACACATCTGTGAAGCTCAACACTGTTCGTGCTTGAGTCATCAGGTCCTTGTACATAGCCTGCACTAATTCTACCAATGTTTCTGGGACTTCAAACCACCACAGTACTGCCCAGATCAGTTTTCTTGGAACCTTGTCATATGCTTTCTCCAAGTCTAGGAATGCCCAGTTGGACTCTTTCCTGATCTCTAGTAAGCATCAGGTCAGTTGTGCTGCATCCTGATCTGAATCTGAAGTTCTCATCTCTCATCTTACATTCTACTACTCTTCATAAGCATTTATCAGTCATTCTCTCCGGAACTTTCACGCAATGTGATAGGAGTTTGATGCTTCTGCACTGCCCATAGTTGTGGATGTCCCATTTGTTCTTATACACTGGCACATGTATGCTTATTCTCCAGTCATCTGTGATACACCTTTTTCTCCACACTGCTATGAGTACCCTTCTCCCCTATCTCACCCAGCATCTTTATCATATCTGCTGTGACCTCATCTGAGTCTGCTGTTTTCCCTGACTTCATCTTCCTTAGTGCTGTTCTTACTTCTTCTAGGGTGGGCTCCTCTTCTTCTCTCATCGTAGGCTGTTTCTGGGGCAGTACAGCTTCTGTGACGTTTTCTTCATTCAGAAGCTGCTGGAAATACTCCTTCCATCTGCCTTTGATGTCCTGTTGACTGGTGAGCAGGTTATTGCAGGCATCCCTTATGAAAGATGTCTGACTATCTCCTTTATCTTTTTGTCTTTGCCTTTTGCAACCTGATATGTTTTCTTTGTGCCACCTACGGAGTCACTTTCCAGATGTTGTAAAGTGCCTCTGATGCCCTATTCTTTGCTATTCCAACTCCTTTATTAGCTTCTTTGTTAGCCAACCAGTTTTCCTTCCAGGCCTGGTCAGTCTTTTCTGTCTCCCATCTTTTCCTGCACTCCTTCTTTCTTTTGATCACTTCCTGGACATTTGCATTCCACCACCATCTTTCCTTATGTACCTTATTTCCATACCTGGCTCGGCCACGTCTGTGCTGTAGTCCTAACACATGCTGCTTTGAGGCACTGCCATTATTCTTCAGCTCTACCTATTTCTTCCTCTTCTTGGAGTGCTAGAGCACTGAGTAATTCCTTGAACTGTTGTACTTTCTCTCCAGTCAACTTCCAGGTGTTCAGTCTGATCTCTGTTGACCTTAGAGGCTTGTCTGACCATTGCTTGCAGCTCATTGTGGCAACCAGTGGTTTGTGCTGTGGGTCGACTGTTGTGTGGGTCACTGAGGATGACTTTGCAATTGCTGAGTCTGCCCCAGTGCCTTTTTCTTATTAGGAGGAAGTCCACCTGAGCTACATGTTGGCTACTCTTGTATGTGACCTTGTGATTGTCTCTCTTTCTGTACCATGTGTTGGCTACTATTAAGCCATTTGCCATACAGAAGTCTAGAATGGCTTCTTCTTTAGTCCTGTTGCCCCACCCATAGCTCACTATCACAACACTGCTGTAGGGTGAGATTACGAATACTGCCTCATCATTCACTGGAGTCTGATTGCCATGAGTCTATCATTCTGATGATATCTCTCACTGCCTTCTGAAGCCTTTCTCTTATCACAGTTCCGCCACCATTCTAGCCTGTTTCCCTCCCGAGTAGTAGACTTTTGATCTCAAGCCAAGTGGCTTTGCTGAACTGCCCTTGCATCTTGTTTCATGGATACATAAAATATCCAACCTCCTCCATATAATCATGTCATCTACTTCCAAGCTGCATCCTGTCAGTGAACCTACACCATGTGTAGAAATTTCCAGTTCTTGTTTTCAGGTTGATTGGTTTTATTACATCCAGCTTTCCCTCGACAGAGCTATCCGAGGTGACCCAGCCTGGGCAACTAGCCACTGGCCAGCGAGTAGCTTATTGACCCAGGGCTGCTGGGATTTATGGTGGATACACACTGGCCAATAGGGGCACACACACCCCTGCACCATATGCATGGGTCCCTAGCATAGGACAGAGTAGGTCAGGTCCTCAAGCTACTTATCACCAGTAACTACCCATACCCCTTTTGGTGACATTCGTCAACATAAGTGAATCACCTAGAGCCATATTTTATACCATTGAGTGGTTAACTCTGCCATGGCACCCAGTCTGTGATCTGTGTTTTCCTATCTTGAGGATACTGCACACCACAGTAGTTGGCCAAAGTGGTTGGCCTGTACAACTCTTCCCCCTATAGGCCAGCATGTAGAGTTTGTACTGCTGCCCACAGCTCCATTCATTGGTGAATTTTGAGATGGAAAGGTGGAAGGAAATTCACAGAGACACACGGAGAACATGCAAACTCCAATCAGGCATTGGTCAGAGGTCAGGATCGAGCCTTGTACCTTGTGCATGGTAGGCGAAGACCTTAACCATTTTGAAAACATATATATATATATTTGGTGTTCAACACAAACTCTAAAAAATAATCAGTAGGCACGATTCAAATTTAGAAAGTAATTCACCTTTTAGCATGGCTTCTTTAAATCATGATGTCACTACATCATGGGGAATTATCGGAAATATGTTTTTGACATATATTGTTACTAAGTATGTATTCTCAGAAAAACACATACAAACATTTTTTTAAGGATATAACTCACTTTGCCACAGAAATCCTTTAATTTTCCATTGATAAACTTGGCTAAGGGTTGAGTGTCTTGGATCCTACTGCTGACACTATGGGAATTTAAGAGGATTGTTTATATCATAATGAATCTGTGGAAAACCAAAGCTGGTAGAATTATTAGTTTAGCAACTCTGAGATACCCATAGTTGGAATGATGTAATTATTCATCAACATTTCATTGAAAATGTAATCAATCTTTCTCTAGGCTACACATTTTAAAACAAAAAGAAACAGGGGAAAAGTGTATGGGGTCATTCAGTACATTTAATGTTCTTCCACCATAATCCATGGCATCCATTATAACAAGACCTCTGCCTTTGTTTAGCTTATTAAATGTAATGGATCTGTCCCTGGTCAAGTTGGGCACCATAACCCTCTGTTTAGAAGATTGATTGTAATGAGAATTATCTGGCTTATCAGCCATTGATTTCTTCACATTATTTTCCTGTAGTTTTTCAAGAAAACAAACTGTTGGGTGTCATAGGGATTGAATGTACTTTTTCTGTGAAATAAATTTTCTCTGTTTTGTAAGTTCTTTTGGTTAAAACATATCTGTGATTTTATTTTTCTAGTGAATAGCTTGAGCTGTATTAAAGTGCTAAGCAGGTTAATCCGAGTGGCCAATGTAAAAGTAAAACCCTTGTTTAATAAAAGGTGAGAGGCCTCAGAAATAGCAATGTTACTATAATTAAAAATTTTAAAATTGGATTTGTCTATAACAGTAACAGTACCTTGTTGTGATTCTGAAATCTCTAGTTGCAGAAGGTTGCTCGTCCAAATTCTCTCTCTCTCCTCAATCTGTGTAATATTTTTAGGTTTACTATGGGAACTGCAGGAGAGATGACATATAGTATAGTCTCAAGAAAATGTAAAAGATTCAGTAACTGTTCAAATATATTAAATAAAATCACAGTTCATGCCATAAAACTAAAAATTGGAAACAAATTCTCTACTGTATTTCATATTTGGGCATAATGGACTTTCTGGCTAGGGTAATTAACACTGTTGCACATTCCTCTACACCGGAGGTGTGCAAATGTGCAGAGTGTGAATCCATGGCGACACTAAGGCGTGTCAGTGTAGAACTCTTGTTTCAGCTTTTTCACAACCATTAACTTAATTCCTGTTTGTGTTAGGTGACTGCAGTAATACGTCATAGTTTCGTTAGGTCTCCCTCATTTACTTTATTGTTGGTCACCAGCTAATGACAGCCACACTCCTTTGCACGCATACACACTCTTTTCCTCTAAGTCCTGTTTCTAAGAACATTTTCTGGATACTGCTAACTTAGTAGTCTTGGATGCATAGTTTCATCAATGGTTTTGGATTATGATGTGGCTTTTCTACTGACACCCCTCAACTTTCTTTGGTAATAGTTTTGTAAATCCAAGGGTCATGTATGTATTTCTACATTCTACTGTATCCCCATATCCTAATTTACAGTATTTATCTTTTGCTACTCCTACAAATTGATTTATTACTTCAGAATTTAAAATTATCACTCTCTGAGATGTATCATTTGTCAAAAGCTTTTTCTGCTAAGCCAGCAGCGACCTCCCAAAGAATTCAAGGTCCACATAACTAAGCAAGACCAAATGCATGCTTAATGTGACATTATGTTTTACTTCAAACTGTATTTAATTTTAATTGCTGCACTGTATCTGGAAGGGTAATGATATTCTGTTGATCTGCATGGCTTTTTTCTTCTCAGTTATTGTTATCTCATAATTGCTTCTAGTTGTTTTCAGTGTAAGGTATGTATTTTAAATGAATTTATGCTTTCATACAGTTTGACAGTTTAATGGCATTTACCTCAGCCTTTACATTTATATAAAAATGTTTTCAACTCTATCTCAATAAGAATTAGTTCTTTAATAATATTGTATCAATTCATCTATTTTTCATTTTCTTTTTTTCTTAATTATTTTGACCAAGAAATGTAGGCAGTCTTCCCTCTGTTATACCATTCTAATTATATAGACTGAAGAACAATTGCTTATTTTATTTTTCTGTAAGGTGTTCCCCTAAGAACTTTATTCATGCCCAAATTCCTACAACATTTTCTGTTTTACTCCTAAATATCTCGACTCAGAATTGTCTTCCTTGGTTAATTCTCTTCCCACATCTTTATCCTCACCCTGCTTTGTACCTCTTACATAATACAAAGTCACAACAATCCTCCTGATGCTCAGTATTTGGCCCCTTCCTCTTCTTTGTCTTCATCAATGATCTTGCATTTGAACTTGTGCATCTAAACATTGTCATGTACACTGATGATGATTTTCTTGCTAAATCTAGCAAAACACATTCTGACCTACAGGCTAAATTACAAATCTATTGCACTGACCTCTGTAGATGATCTTTTGATAATAAACTCTTAATCACCTAGAGAAAAAAACAATTTAATGGTCTTTAGGAATTACATTGAAAGTGGCTTCAACCCCCCAACTCCCACCTTCCACACAACCAAAGCAACACTATTCCCAATGTCTTGAAATATAAGTATATTGGGCTGGCATTTGACCCATGACTCTCATTTACCAGTCACACAGATGAAAATCACCAATAAAGTTTGGGTACATCTAAACCCCTGCTGCATGCCTTATTTCATGTATTGCCTGGACTGTCATTGTCAAAAATTTTATTTATTTATTTAACGTTCATTTACCGGGGAAGTCCGGCTTGTACTAAGCCAATTTTCAGCAGAGGCCAGGGGAGAAATGCTCCAGAAGCATGTCTTTGTAACATGGGAGGAATCCGGAGTACCCAGAGAAAACCCACATGAACACAGGGAGGGCATGCAGACTCCGCATAGAATGAATTCCAGCCAAGAATTGAACTGGAGAACCTCTAGCTGTGAGGCGACAATGCTACGGTTGCACCACTACCACGACAAAAATGCTATACTTCCAAAACTTGAATATGGCTGGCTCCTCATTCCTCTTGCAATACCAAGGAAAATCATATGGTTCATTTCGTCTAGCAGATCCTTTAGTACATCACTGAAACTTAACTTTATGACACCATGTGACAATCAGTAACAAATTGGTCCTCCTTTCTTTCTGGCATTCTGTTTTTCAAAAGCTTAAACTTGACCTACTACCTCCTTTAAAAACAGTACTCACATTTAAGCAGCAAATCTACACCCTGAGGAGCTTCAAAACTACTACTGGGAAAAGAGCATTCTTTACCATAGGTCCTGCCATTTGGAACCACCTCCACATGGAAGTAAAAATCCAAGAGGCACTTGAGTTATTTAAACATGCTCTCAGAGATCATTTTCATAAAACAGTCCAGGGTACCTCTTACTATGACAATGGTTATTGCCAGGAAATGATTCATGCTATCAATTCTGGACATATTAATGCATTTAAACTTGAATACTTAAATGTCCTTCTAAATTGGGAAGGTAGCCTAATGGTTAAGGTGTTTGTCTTACAAACACAAGGTGCAGGGTTTGAGTCTCACAAGGGATAATTGGCTAAGCTTAAAATGGCTCGCAAGGGCAGTTAGCTTAGTACTAATCTATGAACCTAGAAATACTGCTACTTGTTTATTTATTTATGTATTTCTTTATATTTGTTTGCTGGGGTAGAGCACTAATCACAAATGACCATCCACAGGCTCAGATTTACATCAACATGGTGTTAACGTATGAAATACACAAGTACAGCAAACTTGCATATACATAGAGGTCAAAGTATGGCATACATTAATACAGAAACCTTCACATTTACATAAGGTTTGCATACATTAATACAGAAACCTTCACATTTACATAAGGTTTACATACATTAATACAGAAACCTTCACATTTACATAAGGTTTACATACATTAATACAGAAACCTTCACATTTACATAAGGTTTACATACATTAATACAGAAACCTTCACATTTACATAAGGTTTACATATTTAGTGCAGCCAAGCACACGTTACAAAAGTGAAAAGTATGGACATATTTATATAAGCAAGAAAAACATAAAAAAAGAAATGGGGAGACTTGGAAGGAGAGGTGGTTGGAGAGAAAGATTGAGGATAGATTATTCAATGTTGTATCAATAGGATTATCATCTCCAGATTAGTAAATACCCGGTTGAGTATGTGAGGCACTTGATTTTTGTGGAGTTGTATTACAGCGGTTAGGTATTATCTACTAGGTAAGTCAGCAGATAGTTGAGAATAGGTATGTAATTATAAAAAAAGGTAAGAGGTGGTCTCTTGTTAGGGACTTGCTCTGTAGGAAGTGCAGAGTTACGTGGCATACCCTGTATTCAGACAGCTGCATTCAGGGGTAAGGATTGAGAAGCTGTGATAAGTAGAATGTAACTTGAAAGAAGGAATTTTTAGAGACAAGCCACAATTGTCTTGGCTCATGAAATTATAGGTCATAGATGCAGGAGAAGGAGGTAGTCTTGATGAAGTATTTTTTAAAGAAAGAAGCCAAGAAGAAGGTTGGCTCTGGATTAACTCATTACATCTGAGTGATGCCTCCAGGAGAATCTGCTGTTAAGTCCTACTAACACCTCTAGGCATCAAATATTGCTTGTTCATATTTACATCAATAATTCCAACCCATGCTATGTACAAGGTTTTAAAAGATTTCATCTTAAAGCTTACACAATAGCAAACTCAACTACATTAACATTTGGCTTCTGTCTAGTGCAGGTAAATAGATGTTAACTGTTTTTATGATATTAATTTATATAGATATAATTTTCACATTTTTCTAAATATCTCAACAACAACCAAGAAACACAGCCAGAACTCCTTAGTCTCATATGAAAGCACATAACTAGATGAACAACATGCTGCTGACAGTATGTGCGTAACTTGAGTGGTTGTTGAAATATTGCAAACTGTTTACAATATATTAGAAATGTCATAATTACTGTGTTTACTGTGACTTATAGAATTCATTTTTAAGACCTGGAATCTAAACAATACTACTACCACTACAAAAATAGTTTGTGCTGAAGAGTTTGCCATTTATACCTCTTTCATAACCCCCATGGTTCCAGAGATATGAACATTTGTTTGAAATGTGAGAAGATAATTTGATTTGGTCAAAAGGCTTAGGCTCCGCCCATTGGAAGTTACAGTGCAAACTTCCTGAGGTCCACTGGAGTGAATGAGTTAATTATAGTTGGTCTGGCAGGCGTGCAGAGGAATTGTTGGCACAGAAAGGTAGGTAGAAGACACTGGTTCATAATTTCTCAATGTGTTCTTGGAAGCTGAGGAACAGGAGTAGACTATATACCCAGATATCTAAAGGAAACAGTAGATTCACTAGAACTATTGTGACTATTTGTGATGTGAAGATTTAGGGGAAAGGGAACTTGGGTAGTCTTTTTTTGGGTGCCAAAAATCATGGATTTTGATTTTTTAGGATTGACTAACAGTTTTTTGAATGTGAGTCAATTGTACAATTTTAAGTAGGTCTGTTTGGAGTTGTGTTTTAATGGATTTCTGAGAGGGGTCAGACCTATAGATAAATGATTAAATAATCATATAAACTTACCCTATCTGAGTCCGTACTAAATACTGATACATCACACATCACTGCAATCATTAACATATGGCTGAAGCCAGCTTTAACACTACAATCCACTTAAGCTGAAAATTATCATCATTTAAGTTACAACAGACCAGTTTAAGACATCATGGCTGCAAGCCTGTAAACATATCACCAAATGTATTTCCTTCTCACGCTTAAATTCCTAAGATGCAGTTTTTCTCTTTGTTAAGTCACAAAATAGTAGACTTTTCCTAGAATTTCTTGAATTTTAATGTGAATTGCATTCCTAAATCATGTGCATGTTACATCACATCCAATCCATTTGCAATACTATACCAGCTCTCTGAACCATAACTGATGAAATCCTGAGCAACATGAGCAAAGGGAATCTCACAGGGCAGTCCTTAAAGATTTATCAAGAGTATTCAACCTAATTGAAACTCACTGCTACTAGGTAAAATAGAAATTGGTATTAGTTAAGGCTCGCTACCATGGCATAAACATTTTCTTCCTAACAGATTCTTTAAAGTAAAGTAACAAACCTGCTAATACTGAACCCCCCCTCCTCAAAGGTGTCTCTCAAATATCCATCCTCACATCTTTTCTTATAATCGTACTATATGAAGATAGCATCATCAATCTCAGATCCAACCAGCTGCACCCTATGATACAAATCTGACTCCAGAATAACCTGTTTCACTTGACCAATAACTGTATCCTTCCTTTTCTTTTTCATTGTTTAATACAAACAACTTTTCAGAAATTCGGTAATCCACACAGATGGTGCCTTTCTTCACAAAGTTTTCCAGTGGTGGCATTCTACATTACCCTTTATCATTCACCAATAAAAATTAAATTCTCCAAACATTATTTCATGGAGCTGTTTAACCTCTTCACTTAAGCTTGCTATCTATCTTAAATTCCTACTGTATAAAACAAATCAAGTTATATTTAGGCTTCTACTTTATGATTTCTAAGGGAAACATATGAGATAATATACTAAGTAAAAATAAGAAAAGAACAACAAAACTAATAATAAACAATTAGCACAACACCAAAAGGCTTTAAGGTTTGCAAGTGTTTACCCTTCTAAACTATAAATGCAATTAATCTTCTGCATCCTTATTCCAAGCAAACACTTTTAATGTTTGGGTGCTGTTCTGGTACAGATCCCACCACAGAAACAATGTGTCTTTCACTAAAACCTTGTCTTCACCAGGAATGTTATGCAGTAAGCATTGGAGATCTGACCTAAATTTCTCTAATCACTCGCTACTCCCAGAAAACATGTAACCAATATTCCCTTTGTGAGCCCTGGCACCTCCAACAATTGACCCTTAATTATGGAACATCTTCTGTAACCCAATTCTGGTGTACAATATTTATGCAAACATTGTCAAGCAAAATTCTAAACTTATGAGACACCAGCACGTAACCAATAGCTCCTACACCATATGTTCATTTTAAAATCATCTAAATTCCACACATTCTGACCCCAAAATGAGGTCAGGAAGACTAAGGGAGGTGGAGTCTCTATCTTTATTAAGAACAGGCACACCTCCAGACTGGTTTTCCAGCATGGTGCACTGGAACTACTCCAGGTGCAACTGACAGTTGGCAAGACACCCATCCAAGTTATAGCCAGCTATAGACCTCCCCCATGACTCAGGACACCCACTCCTCTTACCTGGATCTACTTGACTCCATCAAGGTACCCTCTAACACCCTAATCTTTGGTGACTTCAGCTACCCCACCATAGACTGCGTGAACTATTTCTGCACTAACGCACTCACCCAGTGATTTCTTGACTTCATAATTTCTAATGCACTAGACCAGCTAGTCTCATCCCCCACAAGGGGAGATGACATTTTGGACTTGGTTCTCACCAGCATGGGTGACCACTGCACCACTCCCATAATAAGTTCTTCCCTGGTGAGATTAGATCATTGGACTGTCTCGTTCAAAGTTTCTATCCTATCCACCCCCCAGCTGTAATCAAGCTAAACAACTTCTCAAAAACTGACTACAGTCTCCTAAGGGTGGGTATCTGTAGCTTCACACCAATGCCCCCCTCAGGGGATGCAGGCAACTATGCTGAACAGTATGCCTGTGCAGTATGCAAGCACCTGTAGAACTCCATGGACTCAGCCATTCCCAGCAGAACTAAAACTGCTCCTCAAGAAAACACAAACCTGTTTGGTGGACATCCTCTATCAGCAGGTTTTGCAACAAAAGGATAAACTGTTGCCCAAGGGCCAAAAGGATCAAGTTCCAAATTGGAAAAACTCCCTTCTTAGCCACAACAAGCAAATTAGATCACTAGGGAAAACCTCCAAAGCCAATTATGAATCAAAACTAGCCACCGAAACAAAGGGAAACCAAAAAACCTTCTTCAGTTATGTCAGGAACCTCCATGGCAAAGCCTAGGTTTGTTCTGAATTAGTACTTAACAGTATCACCTACACTGATCCTGTTGACTTAGCCAACCTGATCACAGATAGGTTCAGTGCAAACATCACCCCCTGCCCCCCCAAAGGTCCTTTCAACATATCTGGTACTTGTCCCACAACTCACATCTCTGTAGATCAAGCGCTAAAGGCCCTATCCATGGCAAAGAACACAGATTCCATGGGACCTGATAGTATCCCAGGCTGTTTTCTGCACCATCTCCAGCAAGAACTGGCTTTGTCATTGAGCACCCTATTCAACCTCACCCTAATTACAGGCTTGATCTCAGCAGCAGGGAGAACTGCCATTGTCATCCCCTTGTACAAAGGTGATGCCACTACTGACCCTGGAAACTATCACATCATCAGTTTGACAAGTCTGATCTGTAAAGCCATGGAGTGTATTATTATTATGGATCTCATAAACAAGGACATAGTCAATCACCAAGTACTTGACCCCACCAAGTTTGGATTTGTCAAGGGCAGATCTTGCTTGTTGAATCTGATTGACTTCTTTGAGACTGTCACTAAGGCCCTGGATGAAGGAAAGTCAGTACATACAGCTTACCTTCGACTTGGCCAAGGCCTTTAACACAATCCCCCACTCAGGTATAATTGAAAAGCTAACAAAACTTGGCATAAATCCCTATCTCATCAGGTGGGTGGCCAACTGGCTCACCGACAGGACCCTCAAGGTCAAAATGGGCACCTCCACCTCTGATAGTAGACCTGCCACTAGTGGGGTTCCTCAGGGATCTGTCCTGGGACCCCTACAGTTTGGCATCTACTTCTTGGAGGTCCAGACAAAGACAAACGGCCTGTGGCTGACCAAGTTTGTGGACTGTAAGTTGGGTGCTGTCATTGAGTCCTCAAATGATGGTAACATACTACAAGATGGTCTCACAGCAACTAATGACTGATGCCAAAGTCATGGCCTCAAGCTAAAAGCAAAAAATGTATCATCATACCATTCAGCAAAAACATGGCCCCTACTGATTACCTCATCAATGGCAACCCATCTAAACATACAACCAGTGCTGAGAGACCTGGGTACGCAGGTTGATAACAATCTCACATTAAACCATCATATAGCGACAGTGATCAGAAAAGCCATTTACTTGGTTCATCTCATAAGTAAAGGGATTGCATCCAGAAAAAAGGAGGTTATTACCTTTCTATACTCCTCCCTAATTACACCAATAATAGAGTATAATGCCTCGTTTGGTATGTACATCTCCAAACATCTACACCAACTGTAAAGGGCACAGAAATACCTCACAAAGAGAATCTGTGGCCTCCAAACCCTGTCCTATGTAGACAGGCTCAAATCACTATTACTCTACTCATGTCATATAGATTGCTCAGAGGTTATCTGTGTCTCGCCTACAAGACAATATCGGACCCTGCCCTACTAGAGATGATCCATATCTGTAAGTCTAACTCCTTGTGCATTACCCGCTCTATAGGCCTAAATCTAATATGTGACATCAACAAAACCTGCTGGAGAGACAGGTTTGTCTCCCAGAGATTGCCCCGTCTCTGGAATAAACTTCCCATGCACGTCAACTAGAGTACCTCACTGACCCTGTTCAAGAGCAACCTTGATAAGTGGATGGGAAACCACAGATTTGTCCCAGGGGTTCCACATGTGTCCCTCAATGACAGGGGTGACAGGTTCTGACTGAGGTTTCTTTTTGGGGATAAAGTCTTGGCTAGGCTTGTAATGGCCTCAGTGCCATTAGCCTTGTGATCTCCTGTGATCCTATGATCATGGCCGGCCTTAGGCATAGGCGAACTAGGCAACCGCCTAGGGCGCTGTACAGGCTGGCCTCATAAAGGGCGCAAAATCAAACCAACAAAAACTTCTTTATTTATTTTCTTTTACTGTTTTCAGCATTGGTTGCACCCAATTCCCATTTGTACAGTAGCATTGCGCCCTCCCCGTAATTACATTGCATCCACGACTGATGACACGAACACACAGCACATAGAATGCCCCTCTACATTGTTGTTCTTCCATTCCCTCCCCCTGCATGATGTATGTGATGAGTCTCATTAGTGGCTGCTGTTGTCAACCTGTCCGCATTGATCATTTCATCGTTTTCGTTGACGGAATTTGACGAGCTAGAGGCGGGCACATCCATTGGCTGATATTTACTTCCTGAATTTATTCACGAGACTGGACAGCATGGTGTAGATTATCCGCGGCCTGGTTCCTTTCACCACGCGGATTTCGCATTTGTATTTCGTGCCCTTGTTTTGCTTCACTTGCTTCTGCTGCTTCAATTTTTTGCTTTAAGGTAAGTTGATTTGGGCAGGCGCCTCTCTCACAAGCAACACTTAATTAATATAATGCTGTGCGGTGCCTGTGTGAAAATTGTTGTGTTTTCCTGCTCTGGAACTGGTTGTTGGGCTTGGGGTTACTAGCTAAACTTATCGTTTAGTTGTGGAACTTGTGCTGTGCATCAGTTCGCTGGCTGGTGTTGGTCAGCAAGTTTATTTTTTATTTATGTCGGTCTTGTGTGCTTGCCAGATTTTAATTTCATTTTCTTGGAAGCTAGAGGGAATTACTTTATTAGCTGCTGCCTGGATAGTGCAAACTTTGTTGCTATAAGCAGTAATGACAAATAGTTATCTGGATATGTTTTTTGTTACAGAACTGTTTGACTGTAGGCAGGAATGTTTTTAACTTCATTCTCTTGGAAGCTAGAGGGAATTAATTTGTTAGCTGCTGGATAGTGCAGACTGTGTTGCTATAAGCAGTAATGACAGTTATCTGGCTATGTTTTTTGTTACAGAACATTTTGATAACCTTCACAAAGAGTCTCATTAGATATGATATATCTGGTACTGACCCTGTTCTGTACTTCTGATTTCCTGACTAATCTATATTATGTGAGCAAAGTTACAATCAAACTACTACATCAGACCCTCTACAATGATGCATCGGTGTATCTCACTTAATTTTCTGCACTGTTAGTTTAGGCAAGGTTTATCCATGATGCCACTGAAAACTGCACTTAATTCTACATAATGCAAACAAATGTCCAGTCCTTAAATCACTGATTAAAAGCTACATTTCATCCCATAATTTACAGCCATTTCTGATATGCTAATTTTAAAGGGAATTCTTTCCTGTTTTATCTGATCTCTCTTTTTTGTTACATCAAGATCCCAGATTTGCCTGCATCTGCACTGCTAAAGCATTCATTAATTTTCTTTAGTACTGTATACAACTTTTCATTTAATCACTCAGCTCTACTGTAATAACTATAACAGCTATCTATGCAACGTTATTGTACACAGAATGCTATTTGTCACTACTGTATTACCTGACTAGGCTGCATTTATCAGAACATCATGCTGCATAATGTCAGGTATAAGAACTGCGTTCTTAATTGTTTACTGTTTTTCCTAATTGTATTCTGAATGTTGATAGAGCAGCTGTCAAAATGTTTTCTTTTTTTCTGGCAGTTGAAAAACAATCCATGTAGTAAATAATGCAAAAAAAAAGCATAGCTCAATGTACCAGGAATCTTGATATATATGCTTTCTTATATAGTAAACATAAACAGAGGACTTGGCTGAGACTGGAGGTGACGATCTGTTATGTTGATGGCCTCACAACAGTGATTTTCTGCTGACATGATCTGTTTCTTATGGGCATTATATATAGTTATCTACTATTGATTTATTGCTGTTTTTTAGCTGTTGTAATTTAATTTGTAAACATTACCTGGACAGAGTATTACCATGTTTTTACTAACTCCTTTAGTTCAGTTGGATGTATAAGTAGTTTTTGACTGACTTAGCCATACAGTCTTGTATCACACTTGAACTTGGTACTTACCTGGGGTACTTGCTAAATGAAGTGAGACTTAATAATGAAAAGTGTTTTTAATTTCCATAAACTATGATGATAATTTTGATTCCCGAGTATGGATTTACACAATTTTCACATGGTGTAACACAGAATAAAAAGCAGTACATCATATGGATGGATGTATAGGTACTGCAGTTTGCTTTCACTTCATCCCCATTTCCTTTCATCATTTCCTACGCTGCCTGTTGGGGAACTCAGATGTATATAGAGGTGTATATAGAGGTGATTTTGTTTTTAAACATTTGTTTACACATGGTCCGACTTGGAAGGAGGTCAATTTTCAGTCTAGGCCTGAGGAGAAATGCTCCAGATGCATGTCTTTGACATAGCTAGAAATAGAAAGACAGAGATTTACGTTGATTTTCTTTTTGGTGCATTCACTGTCAATATTATGGAACTCCATATTTCAAGCAGTTATGATGTATTCTTTTTTTAATTCATTGATACAGAAATGCTCCCAGTGCATGTTCTTTTCAGTTTTTATAATGGAGTAATGATAAAACACACTGCCATTCATGTATTTTAACGTGATTCATAAAGATTTAAGAATACTGAGTTGCAGGATTGCGTATTTGGCAAATGGATTAACTGCGTCAGGTTGTGAACCTTTTGTTCATCTCCATGCTAATATTTAACAAGTGTAGATTTATTTAAAACTTGTGTATACTACATTAAAATGTTTTTTGTTGTAAAAGGTTCCAAAAAGTGAATCACAATGTTTTACATTAACATTTGTTACCACTTTTATGTTTAGTTGGGTGATTGTCGGAGTCAGACTCAGACTATCTCCCTACAATGCTTCTACCTTGCTGTTCAACAAACTCTGATGCTTCCTGTGTATCTTGCTCTCTCAATTTTCGTCAAACACATGTAGGGGTCATTGTAACTACAAATGTCTTTCTTGATGGTCTTGGTTTTAGGGGAGGCTTAATTGCCAGACTTTTCTGTTTCAAAACTAAGTACTAACTGCAAGGGCACTGCATGTGAGGAGAGTACAGTGGCATCTCCTTACTCTTTTGAAACATGAGTTCATAGCCTGTAGAACATGTTTCTCTTCCTCACATGTTCCTCTTCCTCACTAGCCCTCTTTAAGAAGAACCTGCACAACTGGATGGGAAACAGAAAATACACCCCTGAGATCCCACCTGTGTCCCTGCTGCTGGACAGGGAAAACAGGTGCTGACTTTGTGTGAGCATGGGTGCAAATTTGGCTAGGCCTTAGGGCCTCCATGCCAGTAGCCTAGTGTTCTATAATTTCATAGGTAGGTACTAGGCTAGCTGCCCGAGGGTATAGCCAGAGTGTCAGTTTTGCCACCCCATTGGTTAACTGAGCCTCTGTCAAGCAGATCCAATGAAGTTATCCCAGGGGTGTATTTTCTGTTACCCATCCACTTGTCAAGATTTCTCTTGAAGAATGTTATTGAGGTGCTCTGCCTAATGTAGTTAGGAATTTTGCTCCAAAGCATAGGGAGTCTAACAGGAATTAATGACTGGTACTGACCTAGCTGAAGCACTGGAAGTAGAATTGAAATTTCCAGACGCAAATGAGGTGTGCCTCAGGAAAAAGAGGGAGTGCTTTTTGGTTATGAAGCACTGTCTAATTGGTCCTGAACAGTTCAAGTGCACCTGACAGTTTATACAAGTGTCAAACATTTCATTTTCAAACATTGCATATAGAAATGTACACCTAATGGGCAGCAATGGAATAAAAAATCATCTGACAATATTAGAAGTTCTTAAGTATGAACTGTATCAACTAAATGAATGTCTTGACAATTAAATAAAATCTGACAATATTTCAATGTATAAGAACAACAAAGCAGGATTCACCAAGCTCGATTTATTCTCAAAGATACAAAAACCAGGAGTATAACTCAAATGAAAACCAACAGGTCTTATATACAGGTTGAACCAATTATATAATTAAACAATCAATGCAATAAAAGTTAATTACTTAGACAACATTCTCCAATTGAAATCTTCATTAAGACCATTTGGACATAAAGTTTTAAACTTTAAAATATATACAGTTTCCTTGTATAATAATAACTGTTTAATTCTAAACATATCAACATCATTATTAGATACTTGCTCCAAAATTGAAGCTTTAAGCAACCTTTCATCACTATTATGTTTTTCAAAAAAATGCTGGGCCACAGGGCTCTCATTCTTTACATTAACTATGTCTCTAACATGCTCCAGTAGTCTCACCTTAAAAGGTCTTTTTGTCTCTCCAATATAAAACTTTTGGCAAGGACATGATAATGCATAAATTACCCCTTCTGTTTTACAATTAAAACAGCCATGAACATTGAAAGGAATGCCATTTATATGACTAAAACTACAAATAACAAAGCTGCATGCCTTGCATTTCCCACACTGATAGGTTCCTTGTAGCCTGACTTGTTCCACCAAGCCCTCTATGGGTATCTTAAATTTACTATGCACCAATAAATCTTTGATACTTCTGCCTTTTCTATATGAAAATTTTAAATTTACATCTAACCAAGATTTGACTTCATCAAGAGAACTAAAATACTTCCAAAATAGAGAAACATTTTTAACAAATTCAGAAGTATAACAGCCATAAGTAGTGACAAAATATATGTCTTCACCAAAAGTTTGTTTTTTCCACTTTATTTTGAGCATATTGGCTTCTGATCTCCTTTTTTCTCTCAAATTTCCTTCATTATTTTTATTAATATATTTCCATAATTTATTCAAACATTCCTTCAGACAGGACATATTATATCCTCTTGTAAGGAATGAATTGCAAACTAATTTTAATTCATTATTAAATACATCTTCATCATTACAAAGTCTAAAACATCTTAACATTTCACCATATGGTAAAGAATGTTTGATATGGGGAACATGTCCACTGGTACCGTATACATAATCAGTCGGACCTTCAAACTTTCTGTTAACCGAGGTTATTAATTTATAACCACTGGAAATGTCCAGAATGACATCCAAAAAGGGTATCCTGGGACCCATGGTCAGTCCATCAAAATCCAGCCCAAACCTGTTATGTTTCAAGTCCGAAATGAATTCTACAGCCCTTGATTGATCCCCCTCTACCAAAAAAATCAGGTCATCTACAAATCTATAATATTTGATGACACAGTCTTGGAAAAATTTATGTTTGTAAATATATTCATATTCAAAAAGTCCCATTGCCAGATTGGCATACATGGGGGCAAATGGGGCCCCCATGGCTGTACCCTGTTTCTGGCGATACATAATGTTATTAAACTCAAAATAGTTGTTTGTTAATGAAAAATGTATTAACTCAATCACAAATTCAGAAACAGGTGACTGACCCAAAAACCGTCTCAAGGCCTCTAACCCAAAGTCATGGCTTATATTGGTGTACAAGCTTTTTACATCTACAGACAACCAATATAAATTTTGATTCCATTTTATACCTTTAATTTTATTCAAAAAATCAAAAACATCTAATAAAAAAGAAGGTAATTTTTTCACATGGGGAATTAAATAATTATGCAGAAAATACC
The DNA here is from genome assembly GCF_019279795.1 of Protopterus annectens. NCBI lineage: Eukaryota > Metazoa > Chordata > Ceratodontiformes > Protopteridae > Protopterus > Protopterus annectens. Next base: position 1,106,875,740 of record NC_056748.1, on the reverse strand, counting down.
TATATTCTTTAAAAGTAATTGTAGCCAGAAACTATAACCTGTAAGTTTGTCAAGGCCTTTATGAATCTTAGGCAAGCAATAAAAATAAGCTTTCCTACAGCCTTCAGTATGGAATTTGTTTTTCACATCTTTCATTTCAAAATAGCCCAACCTATAGCCCCTATGTATCAATTCACTATATTTTAATATAGCCTCCTGATATTTATGTATCTCACATTTTTCATAAGTATTGCTATCTTCAAGATGTTGCATGCACATGTTCAAATAATCCATACTATTTAAGACAACCAGTTTGTTGCCCTTATCAGCAGGTTTAAAAACAACATTATTTCTCTTGCTGAGATTCACTAAGATTTTCCAATCCCTTTTTGACATGTTATATTCAATATTACTATAATTAGACATAAATTCCTGATGTCCCATTTCCAGCGAATGATTTACCATTTTAATGAAACTAGCAATGTCTTGATTATAAATCAGGGGAAAAAAATCACTTTTAGAAGGAACCTTGTCAGTGTTAAGCTTAACATAAGCATTAGTAGATTCATCAGACAAACAAGAATAAAAACTATTATTAGAACTAGAATCATCAGAATTAAAATCTATACATTGCTGATTAGTGTTAAGACTAAAAAAATACTTCAAATACAATTTACGACTGAATTTATATATATCCATTTGCATGTCATGTAACCTAGAGACCACAGTTGGAATGAACTTTAAACCTAAATTCAATATTAAAAGTTCATCATTACTTAATTCAAAATTAGATAAGTTAACAACATAACTATTCAATGAGTTGGACAACTCACTACCATCTTCCTCGCTTGTAGCCTCCCCCTGCGATTCTGAGGAATATATAGTCCTGGTATTCTTCTCTGTTGTTGCGGACCTTCCCTCCGAAAATTATGTCTCAATTGTTCTGGATTCTCTGCTACTGGCAAGTGTGGAAAGTCGGTGTCCAATCCCTCATCTTCATAGGATGTATAGCCATTTTCTGATTGGTTCTTGAGATAATATTCAGTTCATAATCACGTAAATCTCTTATTAATTTGCCAATAAGTGTTAGTTCATAGTCTTTAACTTATCATTCATTTGTTTTAGAAAATCATCCAAAAGGACGAGGATGCACCTTTAGAAATGTCATTGCAAGTTTTTTTGATTTCAGCACACAACTCTTTCTGCTTTAGGCTATCTCTTTCTACCAGAATCTGTAGCCACTGATTCTTTTGAGAGATCAGTTTCAGTGTCAAATGTTAATATATAATATTTCAATGTATTTAGCATTAATTGTGCCAACTGAAAACTACTTCTTCTTCTTCTTCTTCTTTCGGCTTTTCCCGGTTAGGGGTTGCCACAGTGGATCACCTGTCCGCTCATGATTGGCAGTGGAGTTTTACAGTGTTGAGTTGGCAGCCTTCCACAGAATGCACACACTCATGCCTAGGGCCAAGTGTCCAAACCACCTACAGCATGTCTTTGGGATGTGGGAGGAAACCCACACAACCACAGGGAGGACATGCAGACTCCGCACAGAAGGCACCCCAGCCGAGGATCGAACCAGAGAACCTCTTGCTGTGAGGTGACAACGCTAACTGCTGCACCACTGTGGCCGCCCGTGCCAACTGAAAACTAATGTTTTCAAATAGTCAAGCAGACCGAATAGTTTGTACAAGGAATTGTTGGACTGCAGATAGAAATCTACTTCTGGTAGACAATTTTCGATGTCTTTCACATGAAGTGTGACAATTCAAGTGCACCTGACAGTTTATACAAGTGTCAAACATTGCATATAGAAATGTACATGTAATGGGGCAGCAATGGAATAAAGTCATCTGACAATATTAGAATGTCTTGAGTATGAACTGTATAAACTAAATGAATGTCTAGTAGCCAGCAATGAAATAAAATCTGACTATTTCAATGTCTTTAGTATTAATTGTGCTAACTGAAACTGGTTTTCAAATTAGTCAACCAGACCTGACAGTTTGTACAAGTGCAACATTTTACTTGCAAAGATTGCATATATAAATGTACTTGACACAGTAATGGAATAAAATCATTTGACAATATCACAATGTCTCTCGTCTTAAATATGTCTTCAAATTACTTGAGTGGACCTGATAGTCTTACAGAACAGCTGTGTACTGTATTCAGCTGAGTTTAAAGGTACCACATCCATCTGTATCCCATAAAGGATAAGAAACATTGCCAATACAATTCTGAGAAATCCACTTGCTGTTGGTAAGTTGTATGCAAAGTTCAAGACAGCAGTCACTGTAGGAGTAACACTGATTTCCTTTTTGGCCTCTGGGTCAGCATACAGCTGTAGCACCACCACATCATAATGTGTAGCTGTCTTATGTGGACTTGATGGTTGACCTGTGAAGAGCATTATGCACATCAGGGTATATAGTAATGTGTTAATGTAGAGGTGATGCTGCACTACACCAAATTAGAACTTCTACACATAAACATCAATGCACCTTGCAAAAAGAAGTTAATACTGTCTTTCATGACTGTAGAGAAACTCTACACTACCAACAGATCAAGCAGGTTTATTAAGGAGCATTCAGCCTTCAGTTACAGTCTTAAGGTGTCACAGTGACTGTCTTTTCATGCATTTAAAAACTGAAAGAACTGGAGTGGGTTTTATGGGAGTGACCCATATGTAGGCGTGGCTCAAATGGGGGTGTGGTTTGAGTATGGTGTGGGTGGGGCTTAAGGGGCACCAGAGCAGTACTTCGCCTAGGGCGCCGTTTCAGCTAAGGCCGGCCCTGCCTATGATAAAACAAAATCAGTGCATTTGGCACACATCAAATGCTTGACAGTGTCCAAAACACTCAATATCACAAATAAGCAACTCCCCCATACAACCAACTACCTCATTCAAATGCTTGGGAATCTAACTGTCTACCTATATGACAGCCCCAGCAAGAGCAGCCATAGGAAAATAAATTCTACTTGCCAAGCTGGAGAATGGACTGCTCATCATTGCCTCAACAAGAAAGAAAAATACAAACACCCAACAAATCATCTTCCACAGAATATGCCATTTTATCAAAAATGTGTCAAGAAGACCATATCACAACTGTTTCTAAATCCTTATGTCTATCTATCAAACAAATATCTGACCTCCCACTGGCTTCCCTGCTCTATAAAACCTTTACTTCTGACTCATCCTCACCACTCACACAGACACGTTTCCTAAAACATCATCATACAGTTTAACACGTTTTGCAATACATCCCCAATCTGGCCACACCTGCAATTAAACTATACCGCCCCAGTCAAGCCTTCTCCACACTAACCCATAAACTCTGACAAGTCAGTAGTAGCCTACCTAGGGAAACCCCCCCTCATATACAGAGTTAAGAACTGAACTTAAGAAAAGCCTCATTACACAAGCTTCATGGCAGACGCAGAGTGAAAAGGCAGGATAGTAAGGCTCAGAGTAGACCGTGCTAAATTGTCTTCAAGAGGCGGTGTGGAATGACCACTGAAATAACACTCATCATTCGTGAAGTAACACCTGCATTGGTTGTGATAAATGTGTGGCTGTGTTTCTGTATATGAAAGGTACAATAATGTGGCAAGGCTTTTGAAGTGAGGATCGTGCAACACTATGGTATACAAGTAGTTAAGCACTGGAAATATGAACCACAAACCGATGAAGACTGGATCATATAGGATCAAAACAGATGAAATAAACCAGATATAGTAGTTCAAGAAAAAAGGACAAAAATAACATTAATTATTGAAATAGCTACAACCAGCAATTATACTGTGAGAGGCACAAACGTTTAAAATATCAGGGTATGCAAGCAGAAACTAGAGCAATGTGGAAGAAAGAGGCCTAGACAGTTGTAATAGCAGTTGCAACAACAGGACTAACAAAAGAATTTTCAAGTGCACTAAAATGTTACTAATGCATGGATTTGCTATATGATCTGCTGAAGGAAGCAATTGCTGGCACATTGTGGGTGCTGAGAAGAACGCTCTAAGCAAAGATCAAAGACTGAAACAATACTAATTTTTTAACTGTACCCTGAACTCAGGAATGAGGTCAATTCCTGTCGGGGTATTAGAAACCCAAAAAATTTGGAGTAATTAAAAACAACAATAAGATAAGAGATAAGTAGTCAAATGTTCAAATATTTGTCCGAGGATTTTTATGGACATAATGGCTTTAATGCTGATAATGAAGAGATTTTAAAGTGCATATTTTGAGTCTTCATATTTTAAGAACAAATGTTGCAGAAAATGCTTTAATGTTCTATTTTAGAATTCAAGCAACATTTGTTATTAGTGGTCCTCAATCATTAATTTTAATAAATCATCCTGTGGAATTAAGAATTTGCTGGGAATTCCAGAAGGACACTTGAAGGCTGAATGTATGTAAATGTGTATATTCACAGGATGACAAACGTTGTAAAGTTTGTGTTTTGGTTGAAACTACTTTTGTTTCAGTAATGACAAGTTCCTACACAGCTTTTTGTGATCTTCAATAAGTGAGAGGTGGAGTTTTTTCTATGTCAGTAAACACAATTTATGGGAAATGGGTATCAAACACACATTACATAGGTTTACTTTATCATGCATTGCCTGATTTTATATGTATATTAAACTTTGCTGTGTAGTAGAGAGATGAATAAGGGGATGTGAAATACTTAGATATCTGTGAAAACTGAAGGAGGAAGGAAGGGAAAGAAGAGATTAATAAGAACTGTGTAATTTGTTGTTTTACATCTGTGGATTACGAGTTGGACCGTAGGATTATAGAACTAACAATTGAGAATAGTGATGTTTGCTTTAATCAAATTATGTTAGAGTTAAGAAAATACCACTCAGAGTTATGATTGGTGGCAATAAGACCATGAGGCAGCAGGTCTGGAGTAGGAGAAATGGAGATTTGCCACAAAATTATCTATAATGCCTAAGCCCCTTAAGGGGGCATCAAAGTAACTTCATTTTCCATGCAATGACTCTTTGGTTCTACATTCTTTGGCATAGTATAGGAGCTAAACAAGGGGGTTATGAGATATTCATGGCCACTTGGAATGAATATCCATAGTCATTTGCAATGAATAATCCAATATGAAGACAGACAATATTGAAAAAATAGCAGTAGAGCAAACTGATATAGCTTTCCTGCGGAAAATGAAGCTTAAATACAGGGAAGCGACATAACTGCAGGTGAGGGGATATAAATAACTAATGGTATCCAGTGCAAACTGTGGGAAGACAAAAGGACTGGGATTTTTACTGGCAGTATACAAAGGATGTAGCTTAAATAGGTAAGGATGATCGAGTAAGAAGGATAGTAAGTAGACTTAATAAAGAGATGAAAAGAATGGCGATGGATTTGTTTAATAGTCTGGAAAGTGATAATGAAATTCCATTGATAAATGCCTGAAATGAGCCCTACATGTGAGACAAGAAGGAGATCAATTAATAATTGGAGCCCTTTAATATGGCTTTAGAGACAGAAGTGGATGAATTACATAGAAGGGCAGAATTTTGTCAAGGAAGCAAACTTGAAAAATTAAGGATAATGAAAGAAGTGGCATTAGATGATGTCTGGAGGGTTTAAATGGGTTAGAACAATGATTCAGTTTTTTAAGAAATAAATATAAGCAAGCTTAGCTCTTAGGCAGATTTCTAGTAGACAAGAACACAGCAGATGAAGTGGAAGAAATACATGAGTCTGACAGGGTGATCTTTGACTGTGGTATGGTAATTATGAAATGGATCAGTAGAGATCAAGGGAGGTAAATTAACAATGGCATCTATGTAGATGGAGATGTAAGAAATGATAGGTGGGTGAAAAACATGGCTAAATAGACAAACAAGGACAACCAGGGGAAGAGAATGTCTGGAACTGAAAATAATTGCAGGTATCAAGGCCACATGGAGAGAAAACCTAATTAACGTTGCAGGAAATTTAAAGTAAACCAAAAATGGAGAGTTGCAGAGCTAAGAGAAACATGTTATGTAGTGGCAGAGAAGGATAGGAACATATAAAGTGAAGCAAAAAAGGGATATTAGTTTAATAGAACTACATAATGTAGAAGAGAAACAAACTGATGTGGAGCTAGCTAGAAAAGGGGTCAGGTGGTGGGCAAAGGGTGGTTAGATGTGAAAATACTGCAGACGACATGGATCAAATGCATTATGGCTGAGAGTTAGCCATAGCAAACATATTTGTGATGCATTTAATAGAGTACATGAGGTGGTAGTAGTTAGAGATGTTTGTCTTAGACAGTGACAAGTGTGCTTAGCATGGATTTAGACAGGACAATTGGGAATGGCAAAGGTCTGCTAGATACAAGACATTTAAAAGGAGGGAAACTCAGTCATCCCAGATGGATATCCCACAGAATTGTGTAAATCAGCGGGGACAGAGATTTTGGTGTGGAAATATTTAAAAGTATTGAGGACTGTGATGTCCTACCTTCCACCATGTCAGAAGTAACAATGACAGTTTCATCCAAAGCAAAAGGAGATCCAAAAGACTCCAGAGATATCTGGCCTGTTTCCACCTGTAAGTTTTTTTTCCAAACAGGAAGCACCTTTATTATTAATCATTGATGACAGAGATAATCATATGTTTATATAAATGAAAACAAACAGTACTGACATATTTTCAGTTGGAAGCATTCTACATCACATATAATCTTCAATACAGTCATAGTCATTCAAGCTTTACATGGCTCAATCAACTCCTGCCTCCCCTTAAAATCTCATTCCTCCTCCAAAACCTTATAGTGCATGTATTGTTCCCACCTTTCCCATTTCTGTCTACAATTTGCTCCTACTCTTTTGTAAATATCCCACTTCCAGTTTTTTTTATCACTGTTACTGGATTCACTACTTCAAGTATGGTTGGCTTAGACTTTGATTTCCATTTTCTAGTAATTACTTTTTTGCCAGCCACCAGAATTAAACTTAACAAGGCTTTACTGTGTCTAGGCAATTTAGATTGTGTATAACAGCTCAAAAATAATTTCCTTAGTTTATACCAATTTGCTCACCCAGTATTTCTGACAGTGTAGTCTGCAGGGAATTTTTAAAGTCTGTCAACTCATTACACTCACAAAAATATGTTCTTAATTACCTCTTTCTTCCCATCATACCTTCAACATTCACAAACTACCTGAGGAAAAATTATTTAGAGTCTGCTTGGGGTATAAAAATATCTAAGCAAATACGTTTAAGCAAAAATCTAAAATCTTCTAGACTTTTTGCATATTTGGGAGCCATGCATTTATCATCCCATTGTTTCTTTATGAATTGCTTAGCCAATCTCTCTTCACAGTCATTACTAACCTCCCTCTGATTGATTCCTGTAGTTATTATGCAATATGTTATGTCCTATTAATTATTCTTTTTTAATTGCACCGTCTGTTCCAGAGCTGGTCTTTCACTTAGGATCCCCCTATTCCTTTCTCTCTGCCTATACTGTGATATCAATCCTTGATAGAGAAGACACTCTTTAGACTGCAATCCAAATGTCTTCTTGGCCTCTTCTCGCTCTGTTGCCTTTTCTTCTGTAGATATTTGCTCCCAGTACCTTTGTTCCTTTGCCAGTTTTCTCCAGTAAATTCCAGCCCCCACTCTTGTCTATTCTCTGTAAATTGTAGACATCCCTATCTGTAGACTCTCCTTTCTCCATCTTAGTTCTTAGAATACTTTCTGCTAATTTAGGAATATAATATTTTGTATGGTATTTGTTATTCTCCTTAAAGAACTGCATCCAAAATCCCAGCCTCTCCTTGTTTCTTGAGCTTTCTACCATATCATCATCATCCCTTTCTACGTTGAGTTGTAGGTTTCTGCTTGTGCTATGTATGGGAGCCTTAACTGTATAGCTCTGAAATACCTTTTCAAATCGGGCAATACCAAACCTCCTTGTTCTACTGGAAGGATCAACTTATCCCACTTGACTCTTGCCCTATTCTCCTCAAAGATAAAATCCTTCAACTCTTTATTAATTGCAATCCATAACTTCCTCTATGGCTGATAAACATATGCCTAACCTGTGCATAAAAATAAAGGGACCTAAAACATTTTCACTGCTTTTATCTTACTATTTTTGCTATGCATATCCATAAACAAAAGCTTCCAGTTTCTCAGTTTCTGTATTAGTCTCGGCCCACATAACCTTAGCTGCCATAACAGTATCCTTTTTAACCCATACCCCTAAGTACTTCATTATATCACTGACATCCTGACAACTGAGGATATTATCTGCAGTCTCAACCACATGACCTAGTTGTGGTGATGACCCACCTGTGTCAATGAGGGGATTCACTACATGTTCCACTTGTAACTTATGCTCTCTTACACTTGATATTGAAGAGTACCACCGAGCACAGGCTTAGTCAGCCAAAATCTCACTCCAGCGGTACTGTTTTCAATGCCGCCGCTCCTCCAAGTTATTCTGGAAGTTTGTGTCCCTGATCTGTCTCTGTATCTCACCCAGGAAGGGCACATCCATTCTCTCCTGCCAGTGTTGTCAAGCACCTAAGCTGTTAATCATACTTGGACCTCCAAGGATGTAGCCAAAGATTATACATGTATACTATGGACCGGTTTATTTATTCAAGTCTGTATACATAAAATTATTTTATAGTACTAATTTATTGCTGTTACTTGGAATGTATTTTTCTTTTGTTCTCTACTGTCCAGGTTGTCTGTGACACTAAGGCAAAAGCTTTGGGAATGTATTATCTTCATGGTATACGAATGAGATTTGGAAGTAAAGGACACCAAATTCCATGTGGCTTCACTTCAGGGCTTAAATAGATAGCTATAATTTATGAAGAGATCTAAACATGTCTTTTTCATAGCTTAGTTAATATAAACATGATGATATAATCCTTTTTATCTGGAAATGTAAGATGCATTCATTTAGTGAAAACCATGCAACAGTTTAATTTATGAATGCATTTACTGAACTTTGTTTTTAAACTAGTGCTAACCTGTTTTCTTTTTAATTTATGCATGCTTTTATAGAAGCTAATATTTAAAGACAAGCATTTAGCACTTTCCTCTTAATGATTCATGCAAACAAAAATAAAAGTCAGTGTATCAAATAAATCGAAGAACAGAGACAATGGTTTCAAAGAGATTTCTGCCACATCTCAGATTACTCATTTCAGTAGAATGAATGTAAAATAGTTACTTCTTTAGAAGCATTTTTTTAGCTTATGTGCTCTTACCTCGGTTTCCTACAGAACGGTATTCTATTCATCGTTCACCAGATTATCCTCCAGTGGCTGTTTTAGAGAGCATATTAATGTCTGCTAGAAAAATTGGCCCTAGGTGTGAGTGTGTGCGTGTGTGCGCCTTCTGTGGAAGGTTGGGTGCTGGGCTGGCAACTCGACACCGTAAAATTCCCCTGCCATTCATGAGCGGACAGATGATCCGCTGTGGCGACCCCTAACCGGGAAAAGCCGAAAGAAGAAGAAGAAGAAGAAGAAGAAGATTAATGTCTGCTAGAAGTTTGATATTGATATATTTGTTTCAGTTGACACTTTGTTTCATTTTTCCTATCTGTGGCCTTATTTATGCCCTGCATTCAGCAGTGGTATTTTGTTATTTTTTCATTTTTGCAAATGTTTTCATACAGCATTCAGTGCAATGCTTTTGGAGATGTTGATCAAAATCTTCCGTGGTCAGTGGGTGTAAGCTGGATATTTTGTTCTTTCAGTAAGATCATGACTGTTGTGTTCATCTGACCTCATTACTAATAATACCGTTCTTAGTATATTTGTTGGAGATTAGCTGAATTTATTGTCGATCACAATTCTATTCATATGTCCATCACAGTAGTCTCTCAGTTTTATATCAGGAGACTCAAAAACGTTGAACAGACCACAAATAAATATGGCTGCCAGAGCATGTGCACAGATGGCATGTCTACCTTCTTTGTCAATTGTTGTGTAATGTGGTATGAGCAGAGTATTTTTTTTTTTTTTTTTTTTTTGCGATTATACTCCTTTGTTAAAGGATTCGAGACCTGACCTAATATTTATATTTATACTGACATAGTGAAGTTTTTTTTTTATTGAATAGGCTTTGTGGAAAATAATTGAATATAAAAAAAAAGCAAAATTTAAAATTATTTTTTGCAGGGGGCAAGCCCTCTTCTAGCCTTCACTCCTCTTGCTATTTTGACACTGCACTATGGTGGTGAAAGGACATATTCCCAGTTCCTGGTGTACTATGATCTTACACAACCATGCATCAATCGTCAGCATTTTTTTCACATTTTGCATTTTGCACTAGGGGTCAGAGTGTCACATAAACAGTTACAATCATCTAGAGCTAAGGTTCACAATATTTGGTGGCTAGCCCTGCCACGGTTGTTCTTCCATGTCACACACACACACAAACACACACACACACACACACACACACACACACACACACTCACTCACATACCGGCAAAATTTGAAAAGGGAATATTTGAACTATTTTGCCTGTATTTCAAGCCCTCTAACTTTTGTTAGATTGAGCACTTGATAGGAACCCATGTGAAGCAATGTCATCATTGATGACTGCTGCTTAAAGGGTAATCAGAGCTTGTGCAAAACTATTTATATATATTTGTATAAGCATTTATGTGTGAGAAGAATCACAAGACAATGACAAATATATATAGGTTCATAGGTTCATAAGTAGGTACTAGGGCCTATATAAGCCTAGCCAAAAAGGTACCCTGGCTTTTGCCACCCAAGAAAATTATTTTCCTATGCCCCTGTCAAGCAGAGCCACAGAGGTGATCCCTGGGGTGAATTGCCTATTTCCCACCCAATCATCAAGATTTTTCTTGAAGAGTGCTAATAGGTTCATAGGTTCATAGGTCCATACTAGGCTATCTGCCCTAGGGCATTTATAAGCCTAGCCAGAGTGTGTTTGGCTTTCACCACCCATTTTAAATTAATTTTGCTATGCCCTTTTTTGAGGTTAGTATACTGTGCCTCTGTCTAACAGTGACACAGAAGTGATACCCGGGGTAAACCTACAATCTCCCATCCACTCATCAAGATTCCTCTTGAAGAGAGTCAATGAGGGACTCTGCCTAACCTGGACTGGGATTTTATTCCAGAGTGAAGGGAGCCTCTGGGTTATGAATCTGTCCCTCCAGCATGTCCTATTTATTTCAGTGCTGAGGTTCAAGTCTCTCGAGCGCTTAGCTCGATGGGATTTGGATTTTCTGAGGTGCAGCATGTCCATTAATTCTGGGTTGGACATGGCTTTATACGTCAGGCACAGATCACCTCTGAGCAGGCAGTACGCCACTGAGTAGAGCTGGAGTTTCTTTAACCAGGCAGCATATGGCATCTGTTTGAGCCCTTTGATCCTCTTGGTGAGGTACTTTTGGGGTCTTTCCAGTTGCTGCAGGTGTCTGGTAAGGTACATCCCAAAAGGGGCATTGTACTCAATTATGGGCCTGATGAGGGATGAGTAAAGAGGCACGATGACCTCCCCTGATCTAGATGTGAATCCCTTCATGATTAGGTGGGCTATATAAAATATTTTTCTAACCACTTTGGCCACGTGGTTGTCAAATGAGAGATTGCTATCAACTTGGGTCCCCAGGTCCCTAATTACTTCTTCTGTACTTAATGGATTACCACCTATGTGGTAATTTGTGGGCACTTTGTTTTTGCCAAAGGGGATGACTATACACTTTTTGGTGTTTAGCTTGAGGCCGTGGCTCTGGCACCAGTTGTCTGTTTCTATGAGGCCCTTTTGGAGGATGCTTGTGTCGGCTGGAGAGTCAATTATGGCACCCAGTTTGCAGTCATCTGTGAACTTGGTCAGCCACAGTCCTTCCGTGTTGGCCTGTACCTCCGAGAAATATATACCGAACAAGAGAGGTCCCAGGACTGAGCCTTGTGGGACGCCACTTGTAACTGGTTTGGAGTCTGACATGGCTCCAGCAATTCTAACCATGTGGGTTCTATCCTTGAGCCAGTTTGCAACCCATCTAGTGACATAGGGGTTTATATTTAAGCTGGTGAGCTTATCTATAATGCCCGAGTGGGGTATTGTATTGAAGGCTTTTGCGAGGTCCAGGTAGGCTGTGTGGACCACCTTCCCCTCGTCAATGGCCTTGGTGACTGTTTCAAAGAAAGCGACCAGGTTTAAGAGGCAGCATCTGCCCTTAACAAAGCAGAACTGGGTAGGATCCAGTGTCTGTAGGTCCCCAATATCTTTATTTATGAGGTCCATGATGATCCTTTCCATAGCTTTGCAGACCAAGCTAGTCAGGCTTATGGGGTGATAGTTTCCAGGATCCGTTGAGGCACCACCTTTGTGGAGAGGGACCACTGTTGCTGTACGCCACTCTTTGGGTACATATCCTGTAGTAAGGCTGAGATTGAACAGTAGTTTTATGTTTGGGTTTAGCTCTTCTTGGAGTTCATGTAGGACGCAGCCTGGGACACCGTCTGGTACCATTGATGTTGTGTTTTTTGCTTTGGAGAGGGCGGCTCTTACCTGAGCATCTGAGATGTCAGGGGGGCAGCACTCTGCTGGGATAGATATTTGCCCTTTTGGTGGGGGGAGTTTGCGCTGAACCTGTCAGCTAGGATGTTGGCAATGTCTGTGGGTTTGGTGTATTTTTTGTCATTTTGGACTAATTCTGAGCAAATCTGGGAATTCCCACCCAGGTTCCTAACATAACTAAAGAAAGCCTTGTGATTATCCTTAGTGTCCTGTGCAGTTTTTCTCTCGAAGCTGGCCTTAGACAGTTTTATGAGTGCCCATAGTTTTTTGCTAATACTGATCAGAGATGCCTTCCCTTTTTGGGATTTTGCTCTATCATGTAGTAGCTTCCTCCTTCTGTTGTATAGTTTGTTTATGGCTGGGGTCCACTAGACAGGATATCTGCCTTTGGAGGATTGGGTCTTGGTTTTATTTGGGATTGCATGATCCACACATTCCTGAAAGTGTTCATAGAATGCGTTTATAAAGGATTCTGCGGTCTGGGCCGTATTTTCCACAGGCCCGGGGGCTTTGAAGGATTCCACCTCGGTTTTGAGGAGTGTGAAATTTGCTTTAGAGAAGTTTTTCACTGTGGTTTTCTGGGCAGGGGGTGGGGTCAGGATGTGAATATCCAGTGAGATTAGTTTATGGTCTGATCTTACCAGTGAGGGATACACTTCTGGTCTGAAGCATAGAGTCCCCATGTTGGTGATGATCAGGTCCAGTATGTTTTCCCCTCTTGTGGGAGTGGTAACAAGTTGTTCCATAGCATTTGAGTTTATAAATTCTAGGAACCTTTGGGCTAGGGTGTTGGAGCTAGAGTAATGCTCCCAGTCTATGTTTGGGTAGTTGAAGTCGCCCAATATAATGGTGTTTGGAGAGACCTTCATATTTTCCAGTGTTCTCAGGAAGGCCGAGTGGGGTTCCTGGGTTTGGGAGGGTGGTCTGTAGCAGGCTGTAAACTGGAAGGCAGTTTTACCCACTGTTAGTTGCACATGGATAGTCTCTGATGCTTCGTGCTGTGCCACCAACCTGGAGGTGTGGGTATCTTTGATGAATATTGATACTCCCCCTCCTTTTGTGGTTCGGTCCAGGTTTTGGGGCTGAAAAGCATGGTATGAGGTATAACCTGGTAGTGCTGGGGTGCTCTTGGGAGCCTTGAACCAGGTTTCTGTTACTGCACAGATATCGATGTTCTCCATGCTAAGGAGAGCTTTGAGTGCGTGCATCTTGAGGTTTAGACTTCTGGCATTGAGTAGCATTACTCTTAGTTTCTTATCCCTCGTGATACCTATGGAGGTGGGTTTGTCTTTTGAGCCTTGCCTAAAAAAGGCACTATGGGGGTAGCAAGAGCCTTTGGCAATATCCAAAAGCCCAGGGATGACAGGTGCAAGCCATTCCTAGCGAAGCATCGTGGCTTATCGAGCATGTCATCCCAGGCTGACAGGCATTGGATCCCCTTTGAATGACACCAATACTTAAGCCAATTGTTGAAATTGATCATCTTGTCTTCATATTGTGGCATCATTCTTGGTGAGGGTAAGATGCTACTCAAGGTCAGGGTCATACCGGCCTGGGCTACATGCTCAGAGAGCTCCTCTATGTCTCTTTTCATGTAGTCCAGGGAGGTACGTCTCAGGTCATTCACACCAGCATGGACAATGACTGAGTCATATTTGTACTTGCCTTGGAGTGACCTGAGTGCTTGTGTTATGTGGCGGATCCTAGCACCCGACAGGCAGCTCACCGTGACCTTCTCCTTGTTCAGCCTGGTGAGTGGGACGTCAGTGTGCCTGACGATAGAGTCACCTATTACAAGTGTATCAGGTGTGTTGTTTAGCCTTAAGGGCTGTGACTGTTCAGCACACTGGCTTTGTGAGCTATGTGTTGCACATGTTTTGTTTTGGGGTAGCGGTTGCTTGGGTGTCTGCTTTGGAGGACTCTGCTGCTTAGGCAGATTTTTATTTAGAGCCTCTGAGTATGTTTTTGTGTGTTTATGTGTTTGGTTTGCTGTCGTGGTAGGTCTATGTGAGACTGGAATTGTAGTGAGTGTGGTTTCCTTCTCCTCCTGACTGGTTACGTCAGTACTGAGTTGAGAGAGCTTAGCCTCCAGTTTGGCTATATGGTTGCATCTCTCACATGTGTTGGAATTTGTTGGGAGGAGGAGAGGTTTGTCTGTGTACATGAGGCAGTTGTAACATTACCTCAAGATTCCCAGATTCACCAGCTGGACCGGAGAGGAGACTGACAACTGACCTTTGGACATGCTAGAATAGTATTGGGAATTCCTTTATAATTGAAAAAAGGGCCAATGGGGAACAAGGTACTCAAGGGGAGTTTGTGAGGGTGTAGTGCTTTTAATTTTTAGTGCTGACTTATATAATTGCTTTAGTGAGCAAGTGCCAGGTAACTTAAATGCAATGTGTTACAGGTAACTTAAATGCAAAAACGACAAACAGTAACTTTCTTTCAAGTGAAACAAGGAAATAAGTACAGTAAGCAATGCAGATATCACTAGGGATCCACAGAAGTGCTGAAAAGCCGCGTTTTAGGTGGAATTAGCATTTCAGGAAAATAACAAGCAAACAAGCATACAAACAAAGCTAGATTCAGCAGGCCTGGATCTAGTCTATGCTACAGCAAACAAGGTGTACCAATTTCAGTAAGAAACAGTTCAAATATGCAGGCCCTATAAGCCTTTAACCAGAAATTCCCAGCTCAGAAGAGCAGAGTCCAGCCTCTCCTCCCACAAGAGTGCAGACCACGAACCTTCTTAATGTAAAATAACTGGCCTGAAGCCCAAGTGCTTAAACCAGAACTAATACACTTTTAGAATAACTGACACTGAGCCCTCAATCAGCAGTTCCCAACTTAGAAGGATGTAAGCTACCTGTCCTGCCACCACAGTGCAGGCCACAAACCTTCCTAATGTAAAACAACTGGTCTGAAGCCCAAGTGCTTAATCCAAAAGACTTTGAATGATAGCTACACTTTAATCAAGTTACTACCAAGCAGTAATAAATATAATTGAATACTTTAAAGAATGCCTGGATTAGTGCTCAGGTTATTCAAACAAAGATAGATTCAGCAGGCCTGGATCTAGTCTATGCTACAGCAAACAAGGTGTACCAGTTTCAGTAAGAAGCAGTACAATTATGCAGGCACTATAAACCTTTAACCAGAAATTCCCAGCTCAGAAGGGCAGAGTCCAGCCTCTCCTCCCACAAGAGTGCAGACCATGAACCCTCTTAATGTAAAATAACTGTTCTGAAGCCCAAGTGCTTAAACCAGAATTAATACACTTTTAGAATAACAGACACTGAGCCCTCAATCAGCAGTTCCCAACTTAGAAGGATGTAAGCTACCTGTTCTGCCACTATAGTGTAGACCACAAACCTTTTTAATGTAAAACAACTGGTCTGAAGCCCAAGTGCTTAAACTAAAAGGTTTAGAATGAGTTACACCAAGCAGTAATAAATACAACTGAGTACTTTTAAGATGACGCAAAAGCAAAATAAAGTAGGAAGAAACACAAATACAGTAAAAGCAGATACATTTTTTTTCACAACTGAACTTCTTAGGTAACAGAAGGTTGAAACCTGAGACAGCTTTTAAGAAAGAAATCTCAAAGAACCAATGAGGTGCTTAGTCTAAGCTGTAGTCCAGGTGACCTCAGTCAGCCAATGACCTCAAACAATTCTCTCTCACTGAAATGCCTGATGGCTTTGGCTAAACCAAGATGTCCCTGAATATGTGCTCAGACACACAGCCTCCACAAACACTAGGCCCAAATACAAGCCTGAATATGGAAATGCTACAAATATCCCCACTACTTAGAACAAACTGCAGAAATGTTTCTCACAGCTGAAAAGCAGCAGTGAACCTTTAAATTAAAGTTTTAAACAGCTAAAGGAGCCTCTAGAAAAAGAGTTTAACTGCAACAAGTTATCAGAAACAAACAACCCAACAGATGCTTAATAAAAGTGGACAATTTCCAGTTAATACCTCACACACAGTGAAACTAGCTAGAAAAATACACAGTACACAAAGTGCTATAAATAACAAAGAAATAAAGAACAAAATAAACAAAAAACAGGATACTTAATGTTATATATTATAGCTCCGAGTTTCCTCAGTGTCCTTCCTTCGATTAGCTCAGTGTAAGAGGAGCTTTATCTGATATAGATAGGTAGTTTGTTCCAGAGTAGGTAGTTTGTTCCAGAGTAGGTAGTTTGTTCTAGAGTACGGGAGTCTCTGGGACAGGAATCGATCCAGTCACCCAACTTCATTTTCTTTCCACAAAGCAAGCATGGCAGACAAAATGCCAGTAAAAATCTCTGAGGACTTTTGACTTGCTTGTAAATTATGGTTTAACTGGTTGTCATGATTTATTACTTCACAAAAATAGAGTTATAGTTTGCTTGCTTTGAACACCGGTTATAAATGTTCTTTACTTAAGGAAGGTACTTTGGAATTTTTCTTCAAAAATAACTTAGTTTCACCAATACTGCATCCTTGTTTTTGAGATCACAGTGATGGATAAACTGACTGCAGTAGGATCTGTAGGGCTGTACACCTTCTGTGGAAACAAATCCACATCCATGCGCCCGGTCTATATTATAGGTTCATAGGTAGGTACTAGGCTATTAGCCCTAGGGTCTATACAAGCCTAGCCAAAAAGGTACCCTGGCTTTCACCACCCAAGAAAATTATTTTCCTGTGCCCCTGTCAAGCAGAACCATGGAAGTGATCCCCGGGGTGAATTTCCTATTACCCATCCAATCATCAAGATTTTTAAAAAGACACCACTGCCAAGTATTGAACCCAGGACCTTCTGAACTACAGTTAGAGCAATACACCACTAGGCCAATTCAGCTCTATATGATTGAAACTTTAGTTAGTCAAATAACTAAAGCTCAATCACTAAATGTCGAAGTCCCAAAACTGCAAACGGCAGTTTCCACACAGGGAAGCAACGCCTTTGTCCCAACTAAAAAAAAAAACAAAAAACATTAAACACAAATCAAGTGTGGGGCTGTGCCCCCCACACCCCCTCTAACTAAATATACCAACTCCAAGATTGCTCCACATTGCAGAAAGGGAAAATCTGCTAATGGCCTAACAAATTGTTTCCCTGTGTGGAAACTGCCATTCACGGTTTTGGGACTTCGACATTTAGTGATCGAGCTTTAGTTATTCGACTAACTAAAGTTACGATCATATAATATAGACTCTCCATGTGCCAATATGCAGTTTAGTTGCACAAATGAAACTAATAGATTTAACACTGGTGGGACATTCTGATGGCTGAGTATATAACTGGGAAAAAGCTGTTTAGCCTTTGTGCAAGTATAAAAAAAAACTCTGCTGTATCCAGTACCTTTTAAATTGCTTCATGACTTCTCTTCATGGTTTGTTTTAGGTTGCACACACTCATAATACTTTAAGTATCAGAGTGATGATTTTCTTACCTTTAGATCAGAGGCTATTTTTGCAACTACACCAATTTAGATGCTAAGTAGAATTTAGTTTTATCAAACAAACTAACAATGTACTGTTTTCTTTTACTGGCATATTTTCTCAAACAGTGTCTTTTGTTCTTTTATTTTTAATGTCTGATTGCATAATTGGCTAATTTGGGAAGCATTTATTTGAATTCAGAACAGCAGGTGCACAATGTGCTTATTGTGAATCACAACATTTATTGCGTTAGTTGCTTTGTTTGACATCACAGATGAATATGCTGCTTATCAAAACACGGAATATACAGGATCACTTTTGAGGGGGAGGGTCACACTGTAATAGCTTTCAGAACAGTATTGGTAGCGATTACCCCGATGACCTGGTGATATATTTCACATGCTTTTGACTAAATGGAAATTTCCTTTTACAAGACATTTTTGTTTTGCTTTTAATAACATTCTATCAGTTTTATTATAGCTTTTGGATGGTGTATGTTCAAGACATGTTGCATTGCATAGTGCCGACATATTTTCCGTTGCATTACATATATAACTTAATCATCAGTGTCTTAAATGCCACTATATTTCCTTTGTACTGAATATTTTTTACTTTAAAGTCATATAAACAATCTTACTGATCAGTATGACTGTCATATCACATAGTTTATTCCTTTCATATCTTTCAAACATGAGTAAATAAAAGATCTTTGATTTGTTTTATTTATTTATTTTTTTATGTACTTTGGTTAATGCAAACCATACCAGACCAGAAACAACTTCACAGTGACCTTAGTTATGGATGTATGAAGTATCAAGTTGTTTGTTCTGATCAGTATACTAGATTTACAGTGGTTGCAAGCTGAAAGTCTGAAGTCCTGTTTAATGAAACTGATTTAATCCTTCTTAAAAAAAAAAAGTTTCTGTTTGTCATGATCCTGTGACTTTATACTGCGTGTAGATCATTACTCCCCCAGTGCAGAAGGTCAATGTCTGCATATGTTCCTATGTCTCTAACTGCTGGACCAGCTTTTATTCCATTTTAATTTTGTACCACCAACCCCAAAGTACCAGACTTTGGACTTACAGAAATACCCATTAACAAAGCTTTCAGCAAGTTCCTTCTGCAAGATCATGGTGATTATTTATTAAGTTCTCATCGTGTTTATTCAATTAGGCAAAATGACAACTGTGATTTTATTTTATTTTGAATTGTTAACCAGGGTAAAGCACAGATCCCATTGGATCCATCTGAGTCTCAGTCCAGGGAAAACGCAATGGATACATGACATTATATACAGACTGATAAAATCCAGTATATGCATATATCATATAAAAAGGGAATATCATAGTTGACTTGAGGGTATAAAGGCAAAAGATAAGATAACATTATATACAGAGTACTGAGAAAGCATAGAGTGGCATCAGAGATGGCATGTTGAAAGTATCACAATCAAAAATAGAGTCAGAGCAAGGTATGTAGATGGAAGAAGGAAGTGAAGATGTCAAGCTATGTGACCAGAGAGACGGAGGTTGCATTTTCCTAGAGTCTTGAATTATGCTTTTATTTGTGAATGGAAAATGGGGTAAGAGGAATGATCTTTAAGAAAAGTAGAGAGAGATTCATACAGTTTAGGATCAAGGACTGAGAAAGAATGATCTGTTTGGTTGGGAGGGTGGCCTAATGGTTAAGGTGTTTGCCTTACAAACACAAGGTGCAGGGTTTGAATCTCACAAGGGATAATTGGCTAGGCTTAAAATGGCTCACAAGAGCAGTTAATTTAGTACTACTCTATGAACCTATGAAGCCTAGTTTGAGGGGTTTGGAGGAGAGGAAACATGTATAAAGTTGTATAGTGGTGCATCCCTGAATAGCCTGGAGGCTAATGAAGGGAAGGCATTATTCTTAAATAACTGAGAGGGAAGTAGAAAGTCAGCATATTGTTTCATAGGTGGCCAGTTAGCTTTTTCAATGGTTTTACATTGGAGTTCATTTCTTGGAGAGAGCTGATGCAGCAGCAAATGGCATTTGAACTGGATTGAATGATGTATAGATTTCTTTTAGAAGCTGCAGCAATTACTGGGAGACAATATTCTAGCTGAGCCAGTAAGATACCTTTACCTATAGTATTTGTACATGGTCTGGATAGAAAAGGGGAGATCCTATTAGCCTAGAATAGGAGAAAGTTGATTTTTTTTGTGTGCAATCTAGGTGAAGATAAAAGTTTAGGAAGGGGTCCAACCAGTACCCTAGGTATTTCACTATAGTGACATTTTCCATAGTGTTATTAAAATGGTAAATGATTTTTAGAAGCCTTGAGATAGAAGTAAAATGTTGTCTAGCTAAAAAACATTGTTTTTGTTTTAGAGGAATTTAGTAGTAATTGTTTACCACTGAACCACTGAATGAGAGCATGAAAATCACTCTGAAGTTTGAGTTCAAGAGAAGATACAGAATGGTTGGTGTGGAGCAGGAGAATCAATGTGATCAGGATAAACCAGGAGAGGAATACTGAGAAAGCCAAAAGAAGACGTGTTAATATAGATAGAAAAGAGGAGAGGAGGAGACAGAATAGATCTTGAGGGACACCCTTCTGCAGAGGGACTGATGTACAGGTTGATGAAGTGAAATTAACTGAGAAGTGTTGGTTAGAGGGGTAGCTTTTAAACCAGGGCAGTGTGTCATCACTAGTGCCACTTTCAGTGAGATGGTCTAGGAGAATTCAGTGATCAAGAAGATCAAAGTCGCTTTTCAGGTCAATAAAAAGTGCTCCTATTATAAGACTTTTATCCATTCCAAGAAGAATGCTGTCTTGACATTTCATTAGGGATCCTGCAGTACATGAGTATAACAGCTGTTCCAGGAGAATCACATGTACACAATGATTAGAATGGGCAGACATCACACCTTAAGGTTAAAAGCACTTTTCTTTCATGTCTGATATTTGCTATTTAATCTGTATTATATCCAGGTGGACACTAAAAGAGCAGCATATCTGTTTAGGTCAGACCTGCGAGACTGCAGCACACACAGCTACTAAGATCATTTACTGGATGATTGTGGTGAATATTAATGCAGTATAAAAGAAGAGGTTGCAGTTTTACAGTAATTTCATGAAGTAATGTATATGTAAAAAAGAACTTAGCAGCAATTAACATTGTCTTTCATGACAGAGCAGAAAACAAGCTTTTTTGGAGGGTGCAATGCCGTTACCCCCCACACCCCTCCTAACTCTGAGACGTTGCAGCATTTGGAGTGAGGGTAACCTTTCTTAACTTTACATTTCCATGACTTTTACTCTGAACACTGTCTGTTCTACGCCTTGATGAGGATTCCTCTGAGCTGGTATGTAAATCCTGTTCCATTTGTTTTGCCCCTGTTGATAAAACACACGTGCCCCCCAAAGACAAAGAACAGTCTTTTTGTTTTTGTTGATGCTTTCCAGTTTCTCTGCATGTTTTTGTTATTGTATTGCATTTTCTGCGTCACTAACAAATGTTTCTTGCTTGATGGTAGAGTTTCAAAGTGCATATTCATGTCGTCTGATTTTTTTATTTCTTTATTTTTTTATTTTTATTATTTGTTTATTTACACATTGTTGACCACGTTAGATCCACTAGGTCAGTAACCTCCTTTCAGGGGAAACTCAAGGTGGTATTCATACTTACTAGAGGAAATTTGGCCAGAGCACAGAGGAACATCCTTTCCTTTTTTTTCAACATGTACCATGGCATAATGAGATGACTTACATCCAACTCAGGAAGGTGGGGCAACAGTTTAATGCCTCAAATAAGGATGGCACACTCAGGAGTGTAGCCCCCCTTTTCACAGTAATCAATCTACTTGAATATCAACACTACAGTATATACCTAATTTCTTGTACATAAACAGCATCTGACTAAACTAATGTCGCTACACTTATGTCCCAATGGGCTCTGCATGTTTGATGACCACACATGTAACCCTTGAAACAGTGAATGTTAAGTATTACAAGGAAATATAGGGTTTATATCAGTTGAGCAAAAACCCTATTACGCCAATACAAATACGTCGAACCATATTGAGCAAAGCATGTAAACCTCGAACGTCCAAAACTGCAAATTCTGAAATGTCGATTTGTTTTGGTTGGCCCATCTGCGGTATAGCTCCGTAAGGTAAGTATGCGATAGATAGGATTTTTTGGGGTTAGGATTTGGGTTACGGTAAGTGCATTGATAGGTAATGTATGTAAGATTTAGTGTGGTGTTAGATGTAGGGTTTTTTTAAGTGTATGTATGTGTGTTATTTATTTTGTTTGGGTGTATGTCTGTAGGGAAAGTGTACAGTAGTTACGGACCTTAGAGTTAGGGAGGGGTTAAGGATAGTGCATAGATAGTTGTGTATGTGGGGTTTAGTGTAGTGTTGGAAGTAGGGTTTTGTTAAATGTATGTATGTAGATTATTTATTTTGTTTGGGTGTATGTCTGTAGGGTTTGGTTAGTGTATGTATGTGGTTTATTTATTTTGTTTGGGCAGGTACTAAGTAGCGGGCGGTGGGGTTGGCTGACTATGATAGTTCAATATTTTATTTTTCGCGGTTTAGTGTGTTCGGGATTTTTGAGGTTCAAGGTATAGGGGGTTGATGTTTAGGTATTCACGTAAAGGGGTTTTCGCTCAACTGATATAGATCTGGAAATATATACTAATCCCAAACTTTTTGTATGCCAGAGTATTTTTTCTTTGAGGTACAGTGATTTCAGAGTTAATACAGGTAGTTATCGGGAGAGTGGTGGGTAGAACTCCCCACATAAATAGGGTACAGGTTGCTTGCCCCCTGCAATAAAATGATTTTTAGGTGTAACATTGATTTTCTCACTTTGCTGTTATGTTCCAAGGATCTTACTTATATAGAAACTGGTTTATTTATATAAGCTAACGAAGGTCTGGCCCATGTTTAACGACCTGGTGCAGAACACCACAAATAATATCCACTACTTTTTCTATTTTTAATGTTGGTTTAGATGCTACCCTTATTTTAAACTCCACACATTCCTGTTGCCATATAGTGTACCAGGAGCTTGAGTCTGGGTATAAATGCTAGGATTTCTTTTTTGGGATTCAGAGTTCACTGGCAAGAAGGTCAGGTTGAACATTTCATGTTAAGCATCTTCCAAATCTTACACTTTATTAAGCCAGCTTGCTTGTGTGTGTCTTATTAAGAAAGAATGTTGTGGCAGTTTTTTTCATACCTGCATTTGTGTGATAAGTCATGTCAGTAGAGAAGACAATGGAAGAAGTAGTATTGCATGTACCACACAAAGTGTATTTTCATATGGATTTACATACTAGGCCCCGTACAGTCTTTGCAAGCTGTTACTGCATGATTTTTTCTTCTCATGCTGCAGCACACGGTGCCTTTACAGCATCCAGCATGTGTCTGATTCTTACTCAGTATTTGGAAAGCAGGTTTCAGAACCATACCTGTGTCCTGCTGTTTCTCCCATAGTGCAACATTTCTAACTTATGTCTGACTACAAATAACACAAGCTGCTATATAAGAGCAAGACAGAGGAGTCTAGGAGCTGACTCAGTAGAACAAAGGCAAAGCATGATAGTGGGGTAACAAATATAATGTTTCTTTATTTAGGTTGGCCCTGATAATAATGATCATTTGTATGCAGGTCTTGAAAGGAAGAACCATTTATTATTAAATTACACTACACTCAAAGAAAAATTTAATAGTTCTTTTGGGTTGGTGATGTTAAACATGTGACGAGTTTAGGAGGGTATTTAAAATAGGTATAACAGACAAGCTTTTACATGTGCTGATGAAGCCCCATATTCTTACAGGGATGAAAGCATATCGATGTGATTGTGCTCATCTTTTTTTATTTTTGCAGTGCATTAATAAATTGCTATTTTCCTGCTTTTGGAGTTTCATGAAGGCTTTCATTTGGTGGTCGATTTGTCTGAGTTTGATTCGTTTGTGTTTATTTAGGTTCATAGGTAGGTTCTAGGCTATGTGCCTGAAGCCATTTATAAGCCTAGCCAGAATGTGTTGGCTTTCACCGCGCCTTAGATTAGTTCTTGGTTTCTGGAATCCGCAGGCCATTGATTCTCTTTCGGTTATATACTAGGTTTGTCATAATGAAGACTGAAGGTTGGCATGTATTGATTTGTGAAAAATGCCACTCATCTTCTAGGCTGCGGAACTTGCTAGGTGGTATGACATGTGGTGAAACATTTGCAGTTAGCTTGTTGGTACCGGTAAGATTTAAGTTGGTGTCTGAAGTTACTGTAGTTATAAAGTTCTTTTAAGTAGCTGAGAAGCGATTGTCAAAGTTTGGGTGCTACAAGCGACAAGCTCTGGTTAGTGCACTGTAGTTTAGCTGCATGGGATTTGCACAGTGTGACCTGATTGTGGTTGCACTCTAAGGTTATATGAGTTTACGGTCGAAATCAGTTTGGCAGCTGTGAGACCTGTCCTTTGTTTTACTGACAGCACACGCAGCAGAAGGAGTTTCAGAAAGTAGAGATGGCTTATCTTTTCTTGATAGAGTACATTCTATTGCAAGTAGACCTGTAACTGTGAGTTTAGCAACTGTGTGTGATTGCCATCTCAATGCAGCAAATTGTGAAACATACCATAATACCTTTACAACGTTTTTCTGGGGGGATTTATGGGTCTTCTTCCTTTTGTGCTGCACAGCTGTTACTATTGATTGATATAATAATATAATAAACAGATCCATAAAAGAAAGTGCTTTCCCAGCAATTTGGAAAATATCACACATCATACCCTTACACAAAGGAGGCAAATCTACCGACCTTTCTAACTTTCGCCCAATTGCACTGTTATCTCCTCTAGCAAAAATTATGGAAAAATGTATACATAAACAACTACTAAACCATCTCCTCCTTAACAACCTACTAGCTGACACCCAACATGGATTTAGGCCTTCACATAGTACTACCACTGCACTACTCTCTTTCACTAATACCATCAACTGTAACCGTAATAACAACAAACTAACCTCTTCTCTATTTCTAGACCTGTCAAAAGCCTTCGATATGGTAAATCATACACTTCTTCTCCACATACTGAAATCCCTTGCCTTGGATGACTCTTCTTTAACCTGGTTCTCATCATATCTAGAAGATCGACATCAAGCAGTACTCTGGAAAAATTCTCTATCTACTCTATTACCTATCTCATTAGGAGTACCACAGGGATCTATACTAGGCTCACTTTTATTCTCCATCTTTATTAATGATCTCCAATCATCTATCCAAAACACTACCTGCATACAATATGCAGATGATTCCACTTTAATCTGTACAGCCTCCTCTCAACCAGAACTCCAATCCCTTACACAAGCTACCTTTTCAACCGTTGAACAATGGTTCTCTAAAAGATGTCTTCTCCTTAACCCCAAGAAAACAAAACTATTACTTTTTCACCTACACACAAATCTACTCAACTACATTTTACTATCACTGCAAGTGATAACTCTCACATTACTCCTGACTCCACTACAAAACTGCTTGGTGTTACTATTGATAATAATCTTAGCTTTGACCACCACATTAATAACACAATAAAAACAGTTAATAAAAGATTGGTTCACTATACAGAATAAAACCCTTCCTTACACCTAAGGCACGGACTACTTTAGCACAATCACATCTTATCTCTACCCTTCTGTATGCATCCTCGATCTACACTAATCTATCTAAAGGTAACCTTAGGAAACTGTCTACATCCTACCACAACATAGCTCGATTTGCCACTGCATCTCAATATAGAACTCACCACTGCATAAACTTAAAACTTCTACACTGGCTGGAACTTCCTAACAAGATTATCTATCAACAACTCTTAATAGCACATAAAATTTTATATCAACCCTCAAAAACACCTGCTCTTAGCAACCTCTTGACTCCCTATAATAATTTAAAACAACTACGCTCCTCCCAAAAGCTACAAGTTAACATGACCAGAATTTCAAACTCTGCAGGGAACTGCCTTTTCTCCAACTCAGTTGGCAAAATATGGAATAACCTTCCCTTACATATCTCCTCTCTAGCCACTTTTCCTTGCTTTAAAAAGCAACTTCTTTCACATCTGAATAACTTCTGGCTCTGCTCTCCAATCCAGACTAACCTACTTTCATCTTTCAACTATATTTGCATTTTATTTAACACTCTAAATCTCTCTCTCAAATCATAAATAACATTATGATTCTACTGTTACTAAAAAAAAAAAAAAACATTATTATTTTTATTTTCATGTTTTTAATTACATAATTTGTATTACATAGTTAGTATTATCTATTTGTTATTAGAATAGCATCACCTGACCTGAACTAATTTCCTTGTATTATTGCTCTTTGCCTATATCACAAGTGTTTTTTTACATGTATTTCTATAAACATGCTTTAATCTGTGGAGCTTTTCTCCCCGGGCCTCCACTGAAAATGGACAATGATCCAGTTGGACTAGCCCGGTCAACAAATGTAAAATAAAATAAAAAATATATAGTGGCACAATAGAGGTGAATAACATTGATTTTATATAGGTTCATAGGTCAGTACTAAGCTAACTGCCCTTACGAGACCTTTTAAGCCTAGCCAATTATCCCTTGTGAGATTCAAACCGTGCACCTTGTGTTTGTAAGGCTAACACCTTAACCATTAGGCTTGTTATGGTTGATTTAAACGATAGGCAGGAAGAATATGTCTACCATTAAGCAGAGCAAACAGTTAAAAGCATGCTGTAAAGAGATTAAAAGCAAAGATTGTTGGCATACTAGATTACAGCCATTTGCTTCTCAGTGCAGAGGGAGTAACCTTGTGTATAAACAGAAGTTGGCCTCACTGTGAAGGGGAAATTCTGTCTTGCAGTGAAGACAGAAAAGTTGTGTGGACTTCTGGATGGAGGAAACATTTGCATGAGAAAGAAATACAGAAAAAAAGCCTGTTTTTGTGATACAAAATAAATATTACTACAGGGGAGACATTTCCAGCAAGAGAGGAGACTGCTGAGAGTTATCTTCTTGAGTTGGAACTTGTACAATGTTTGCATTTTTCTTTTCCTAAACACCGTCTACTTTGTCTTGTTTTTTTTTTTTAATATGGCACTGTGACTTACACTGCATAGATCTGAGACATCTGCCACCAGTCTATTTTGTGTCTTAAACTGGTGCATTCATAAGGTCTGCAAAAATTTGGTCACTAAATGAAATTGTCCTATTTTGTTCTTCCTTTGCAGACAGTGCCCTGCATTTGACACTCATTTTCTCAAATGAAAAGAGAAATCTGATTCCCTAATCATGGTGAAAAAGAAACTTTTACTATGAATGGGAGTGTCACTTTTACTTTATGCAGACTGGAGAAGATCTTTGAAACTCTGGTTCAGAGCAATACAGTACCTATTATATTCTCAAAAGCCGACAGTGTTGAATCCGACATTGTCGACACAAGAATAGTGAAAGTGCAGAACTCTGAATGGGTATCCATGTCTATGGTTTCCAACGTTTAAAACAGGTGGAGGGCTATTACCCCTACACCCCTAATTTGGGGGGCTCTGCACCCCACACACACCCTTTCATTCCCCCCTTCATTGTGTGAAGCAAAATAAATCTATAAGTACAATGCTGTTCTTTCTCTTTTACAAACACAATCTTTTATCTTTGGGGAGCTTCTGAGACTTGGAAGGTGCTTCAGAAGAAAGCATTGCAAATAGCAGTGAGCTGTGTTACAAAATAGCAGGGTCTGGCAGTAAACCTTGTAAGGCTATCGGTGGCATGTAACATGTAAGATAAAAATAGAAGGCTGCTTAAGAGAATGGTCACTAAACATATAACACAGTAATGGCTTGAGGAAATAACTACAGAAGCTGTAACTTCAGCTGTGTAGTGTATTGCCATGGTTCTTACGTGATTTTGTTGAAAGGGGCTTGGGTGCATATATGACAATATAGTGTTTTCAGAACTGTTACAGCAATACAATATCAAGCTCTATAGCAGGCTCTCTCTACAAGCTGCTGATATCACTGCTGGTCCTGGACTGAGTACAGGCAGTAAAACTCTACTGGGTTGCCATGCTGCAGTTAAAGGAGGCTGTGGTCCATAGGAGTTAGACGACTTGTAAGGCAACTCAGTTTCATGACGATTAAAGTCTTTCTAATACCCATCCTCAGGCATGCCCCCTTTCTAAAAGAGGGCAAAGCCAGTCATACATGTGGTAAACCTGTGGGTATGCGTCCAATCATCCTGATATAAAGATGAGAATGAGGTCATAGTACTTAATATATAGGAGACGTTTATTCCAGAGATGGGGAGAGGTGCTGCATAAAGGGGACGGACTGGCATAATGGTTAAAGTGTTTACCATACAGACACTTACGGGGTTTGATTCTCACCTTTGAGGGAAATTGACTAGGCTTAAAGTGACCCACAGAAGCAAATAGCCTAGTACTGATCTAGGAATCTTTGAATAATTTATTTATTTATTTATTCAATTTGTTGACCGGGAATGTCTACTGGGCCAAAAAGTGCCCATTTTCAGTAGAGGTCCAAGGAAAAAAGCTCCATAGAGATACAAACACATGCAATTTGATAATTCACAGTAACAATACAATGCTTACAGTGTGTTAGAGACAAGATAACATTTACATGGATAAAAAAACAAGCTAGCAAATATGCCAGATTAAACTTCCAAAGATCAGTTAACAGTGCACTATATACAATTTGATAAGAGTACATACTACAGTAGTTGCAGATTCGACTGACCATCACCATACATTTATAAAGCGTGTAGAAAAATGTTTGTTTGTTCAGCAGATAATGGTGGTGATACTGGTGGTGGAGAGGGGAATAGATGGGAAAGGTGGGGACAGAAGCCAGGTTATGGGTTGTGAGGAGTTAGCACAGGGGCATTGCCAGTGGGAGGAGAGAGGATGTTTCAGGGATTGTTTAAAGACAGTTGCATTGCTAGTAGCTCTAAGAAAGGTTGGGAGAGAGTTCCATAGTTTAGCAGTGGCAAAGGAGTGGAGTCATTGTCCAGCGGTGAGATTGGGTTTATCTCCCTGTAGGAGTGTTTGTTTTTTGGAGCGGAGAGGCCTATTAGAGTGGTATGGTGTAAATAGGTTTGAAAGGACTGGGCAACTGGATGGATTGTTTACTAGTTTATGGGTAGTAGTTAGTTAAATATATGTGAGGTGGTGAGGTACTTCTAGCCAGTTCAGTAGTCTAAGAAAGGTGCAGTGGTGAGATAAGGGCTTTCCATTGGTAACAAAATTTGCTATTTTGTTGTAGCATGAGTGCAGTCTGGATTTAAGACTGGCCTGAATATTGGTGAAAAGAGGATCTCCATAGAGAAGAGAGGAGAGCAGGAAAGAGGAGGCAAGAGCTAGTTTGGAATAGTAATTGAGGAATGTTTTGTGTCGATATAGCATGCCCAGTTTCTGGTGTGCTATTTTAATGTTGTTTTGAATGTGCATGTCGAAGGTTAGGTGTTGGTCAATTGTAACACCTAGAAGTTTATGTGAGACAACGTCTTTAGAGGTGTTGTCATGGTGCACGATTTCTTAGGGGTAAATAGGACTAGTTTAGTTTTTTGGGGATTTAATGCTAAATGGTTGTTAGCCATCTATATTTCAGTGTAGCTGAGGGCTGTTTGTGTAAGTTTTTGAAGTTCATGTGGTGAGTTGGCGGTACACATTGTAGAGTCATCTGCATATTGGATGACTGTTTCCTGAGTGAGACCAGAGTGGAAGTCATTGATGAAAATGTTGAAAAGTAGTGGGTCTAAGATGGACCCTTGGGGAACACCTGTGGAGGTGTTAAGAAAAGGAGAGAAGGAGTTTAGCCATTTTGTAGATTGTTGCCTGTCTGAGAGGTAGTTGGAAAACCAGTGTAGAGTAGAGGAAGAGATATCTATGTTGGATAGTTTTATAAGAAGGAGTGGATGTGAGATAGTATCAAAGGCTTTGGACAGATAGAGAAATAGAGAGGAGGCAAGTTTTTTGGTGTCATGGGCCCGATTGATAGTGTCACAGAAGGAAATAGCTGTCGTGGTACTGTGCCCTGGTCTAAAACCATGCTGGGTTGGAGATAGTATGCTGTCATGTAGGTAGCTAAGTAGATGGCTGTGGACACATTTCTCGAGGATTTTTGAGATGGGGGAAAGGATGGCAATGGGCCAAAAGTAGGAGACCTCTATGTTGTTTCCGCCTTTGTGAAGTGGGAGAATAAATGCTTTTTTCCAAATGGAAGAAACATAGAGCTCTTGGATGGGTCTATTAAAAAGTATGCTGATGGGGTATGCAACTTAATTTGCTGACTTTGTAGGAATTCAGGAGGCAGGCTGTCAGGGGCATTTGTGCAAGGTTTTAATTTCAGAAGCATTTTCTTTACTATGGCTGTAGGAGCTAGACAGAAGTTGGGAGGATGTGCAGGAAAGGTATTTGTGGCTAGAGGGTCCGGTTGGTTAGGTAGGGTTTGAGAGAAATTGGTTGTGAGGTTAGCTATAACTTCTATAAAATAAGTGTTGAAATGTGTGACTATATCCATGGAGTTTTTTTTCTGTGTCTGGACACATATAATAATTATACCTGTCCATCATGCTCTACTAATCTGCTGGTCAAGACTTAGGTTTCTGGCTCTGGTGCTTGTGGAGTTATTAACAGGTGACCAAGTACATCAAGATCTAGTCAAGGCACACATAGCCCCTCAAGAGATTACAGGATGCTGAGTGCCTTTCAGCTGTCTAGAATTTCACAGAAGTTCTGCCTCATAGTTTTGGTCTGTTCCTCATAAAGTTTGTGGTTTTCTGGCTAATTATTGAAGATCTGAGTCACTAAACAGTGAAAGACTTTTTGAGTTCAGACTACTTTATATTTATTTATTTTTTTATTTATTATTTATTTATTTATTGACATTTGATGACTGGGAAAGTCCAACTGGGTCAGGAACTCATTTTCAGCAGAGGCCCAGGGAGAAAAGCTCCAAAAACAGACAATAAAAGAATAATACATTTATAACTAAGCATTACATATATTTCTAGAACAGTTACAGGTATTAATATTTTTTAGTATTACCTAAATATGCAAGTTATAACATACAGTAGTTAGAGATTATGGTATAGTATAGTATAAAGGACAGACGTTTAGTAAGGGTAAAACATAAGGAAGAGTAAAGGATTGTACAAGACAGTAATAGAAGTAAGGGCATTATTGAAAGAGATGAGAGATAGTCGGATGTTAATGTCAGCAGCTAGTCTATGAAGTATAGGAGAATATTATAGTAAGAGATTAGATAGGGAGGTTACAATGGGAAATGTTAATGAGAATTTTGTCAAGAAGAGGGAGGTATAGTGAATAAGACAGGAAGATGCATATTATATATGTATATCCTTAAGAAAATGCAAGCTAGAAGAGAAACCTGCCATTCTAACAGTATTCTAAGTTTATAAGAGCAGTATATAAATGTGTCCTTGATTTTGGGTCTTTGTCCTGTCATTATTTTTGGATTTGTTCAGAATTCTTGTACTAGGATGCTGAGAGGTAGTGAGTAAAAGGACAGAGCTACAACTCCTTGATGGATCAGGGTCTTTAAATCCATAATCTTTTTGGTTGGGAGCTTTTGAGATTACTGCAGTAGTTTGATTTATCTAGTGTGATACATCCTGAGGGGATTAGTCTAATAAATGTTGAATTTAAGAGAAAGATGACTTCTTTGTATCTGGAGGACATATTGTTAGCTATCAAGAATGAAGAAGGGCTTTCTATTGCAGTTACTACATAATGATCCATGAGATGGGCTGGTCATCCCAGATTGCAGGGATCCTGACTATATTGTAATTTTGTGGTGTGGTGTACAATATATCGAGGAAGTGGGTTGTCTGCTAGATGCAATAATATTATCGTTTTATATCTTTAGCTTCATCCCATTTTCAGTGCACCAAGTATTTACTAAGGTAAGATGTTCATCGTGTTTCACTGTTGCAGTCATTGCTCTTGGGTTATCCTGCTGGCAGGCTACCCGCAGTCAGCCAGAATTCCAAAGTCTAGGTCTGGCATCGGTTGCTGTCGCCTCTTCCCTGACGTCAGTGCGCCAGGGGTATAAAAGATGCAGCCGACGCCATTTTCTTCAGTCTTTCTTGCTGCACGGTGCCCGAAGCAAAAGCAGTTCGCAAGTGCCAGTCGACTGACTCCTGAGATTTTCAAATACAAATTTCAGAACCGAAGTCTTCATTAAAGCTAAGTACCCCATTGGGGAAACTTTTTTCTTGCTCCAGACTGATGTCAGAAAAAGTTAACAATTGTATTTCTTGTGGGAAGCAAATACCTCATAAGGATTTTCACTCTTACTGTATTCCTTGCCTAGGCCCTGATCATAACGTTGCTAGTTATCGGTTTTGTGCTAGATTTAACCAACGCACTATCAAACGTCGGTTCGATTTTGCATTCCATTACTTCGGCTGAAGATTTAATTATATAATGCCATCGGATCAGCCGACAACTGGAGTTTACAAAAAATGCAAGGATAAGGAAAAAGATAGGCATCCGAGGTCCAAAACTGACGACGAAGCCTCTGCTAGGCCAGTCGCTGGTTCGCTGGTTCTCAGTGAGGTGCTTTTGCAGCCCCTGGCGCCCACTACCTCAGAGCCACAGGCCGCTTCCGACTCTCAAGTGGAGCCGACTGGGTGTCTGGATGGATAGTCAAGGTATTGGACACTCAGAAATCATTCCCTCAGATAGGTCCAGAGCCGCTGAGCAGGCATCGGCTTCTAAGGGTGTCTTCAGACCTACACAACTATATATTAAGCCATCCTCAGCTTCTAAGACAAAGACTAAAGCAGCATTAAAGACAAAGAAACAAGTACAACATTCTCCTACTCAGACTTCCATGCCTAAAAAACAGATGCTTAAAATGGCCGAAGACCTAATTACTTTGATCAGGGGCTGCCATCCCCCTCCTGATAAGAGGCCTAGGCAAGACACAGAGTATGATTCTTCTGATCAGGTTTCTATTTCCTGTGATTCCTCTTCTGAACAGGATTACTCCATGCTTCCCTATGAGGATTCTGATGCTGAAGAATCCATTCATTCAACCTCTCCTCCTGAGGATTATTCTTTTGGGGAAACCCTGCATACCATGAGGGAACATTTCCACTGGGAGAGCCAAGATTATTCTGAATCTAAGAAAAGGCTCAGAGACTTTCTGCTACTTCCTCAGCACAGAACCCTTGCTATTCCTCCTGTTCTAGACATTGTAGATGATGTATTTTCAGAGTCCGGCCTGTCCCCAGACTCTTTACCCCCTGCACCTGCTAAGCCAGACAGATTCTACAGGGTCCCGGATTCTCATAAATTCCTGTATAAAAACCCCGCTGCTGACCCAGAAACTATATCGCAGGGTCCCAAGGGGGTTAAAGCTTCCACTGCAAAAAACCCTGTCCTCTCTGATAGGGATTCCAGGTCTCTAGAGAGATGGGGGAAAAAAGTCTGCACTTCTGCAACCCTGGCCGTAAGGGCTTTAAATTGTCAGTTTGATATGCTTAAATATCAGCAATGTTTAATGTCACTGCTTAAACAGAAGATGTTGACAAATACTGAATGTTCAAAGAACAAGGAATTGCAGGATTTACTGCATGCAGCTGAACAAGTGGGAAAGCATACTTTGCAATGTGGTTATGATTCTCTGGAAGCCTCTTGCAGGGCCACTGTTACAGGTTCTGTTATTAGAAGGCATGCCTGGTTAAAGGAACAAAATCTGCCTGATCATGTTAAAGTAAAATTATTAGATGCACCATTACAGCATGATACTTTGTTTGGTTCTAAAGCAGAAGAGGTGTTGAAAAAAATGGAGGATAAAGCAAAATCCATGCAGACAGTCAAGGATTTCTTACAGGTACAGCCACCCAGGTTTAGCAGAAACTGGCCTTCTAAAAATTGGTCCTTTCCAGCATCAGACAGACCACAAAGAGGCAGATACAGGCATCCCAGAGGCAGATCTCAGCCCCAAGGCTCATACAGGCCTAAAAAATGGGGTGCTCCTACCTCCAAAAGCAAAGAAGACAAATCGCAACCTTTCAGGAAACAGTCCCAATTACTTTTCTGTACCAGATCCAAGCACTTTTCTTTTGGCAGCCCCCTTAGGGGGAAAAATGGCACTTTTCTCATCAAATTGGCAAAGGATTACCCAAGACAAATGGGTCCTGAACATAGTGTCCCAAGGCTACAGGTTCCATTTTCACACTCTACCAAGGTCAAAAGGTATGCCAGACCTGCCACACAATCAATGGGCAGAGGCACAAAAACAAATTACAGCCCTCATGGATATGAGGGTCATTCAGCATATACCACAACAAGAGCAGGGGCAAGGATTTTACTCCAGACTTTTCCTAGTACCCAGAAAGGACAAAACCTGGAGACCAATACTGGACCTGTCTATACTAAATCCGTTTCTGGAAGTTCCAAAATTCAAGATGTTGACTCTACAGCAGCTACTGCCCATGCTGGGCAAGAAGGCTTGGCTCGTAACTTTGGACCTAAAAGAGGCATACCTGCATGTCCCAATCAGACAATGTTGCAGAAGATACCTCAGATTCATAGATGGCTCAATGCATTACCAATTCTCTGCACTGCCCTTTGGCTTATCTACTGCGCCCAGGGTCTTCACAAAATGCCTGGCACCAGTAATTGCATTTTGCAGACAAAAAGGAATTCAAATATACCCCTACTTGGACGACTGCCTAATTCAAGCAGAGAACAAAGACATTCTACTAAAGCATCTGGCATTTGTAAAAGGACTGCTAATTGGCCTAGTGTATTCAGTAAACGAAAACAAAACAAAACTAGTGCCCTCTCAAGAGATAATATTCCTGGGTGCAAGCTTAAATACAACTGCCCAGATGGCTTATCTCACGCCAGACAAGCAAAGGCAACTGACTACTTTTTTCAAGAATTTAGCAACAAAAATCCACTTATCTGCAAGGAAAATCCTGCAGGCCTTGGGTTTCATGGCATCCTGCATTCTACTAATTCCATATGTCAGACTGCATATGAGGAAACTACAATGGTATCTAAAAAGTGTTTGGACTCAACATTGCCACAGCCTGGAGACAGTAATTGCACTCATTCCCTGCCTACAACAGGAGTTTTGATGGTGGGCAGAAGCCTGTCACCACAACGAGGGTCTGCCATTCAGTTTACCCCCAGCCAGACAAATACTGACAATGGATGCATCAGATTATGCTTGGAGGGCCCATATGGCAGGAAAATGTATTCAGGGTACATGGCCTGCAAACCAGATGCATCTTCACATCACTCAAAAAGAGATGCTAGCTGTTCAAAATGCCCTGACAGCTTTCAAGGACCTACTTCATCCAGGACAGTTACTGATAAAGACAGACAACACCACGGTCATATGGTACATAAACAAACAGGGAGGTACACATTCCTACCCCCTCTGCAGACACGCAGTGACCTTATGGGACACAGCATTGGCTTTTCAAGTTCACCTGCAAACATAATTCCTGCTAGGAAAAACAAATACCCTGACAGACGACCTAAGCAGAAACCTCATGGATCCCCATGAATGGAAACTGGATCCACAAGTCTTCAGCATGATAATAAGGAAATGGGGATGGCCAGACATAGATCTATTTGCCTCCCCTCACAACTGCCAATTGTACAGATTTTGCACAAGAATTTATCACAAGCAAGCATGGAAAGTGGATGCCCTATCCTTCAGCTGGAAAAATCTAACAGTATATGCCTTTCCCCCATTGCCTCTCCTTCCCAGGGTACTCCTAAAGGTCAGACAAGAGAAGCCAAATATGATACTGATTGCACCAGACTGGCCATGCCAGCACTGGTACCCAATCCTGAAGAGCTTGTCTCAAGGTCCAGCATGGATACTGCCTCAAACTTCTCACTTGCTGACCCAACAAAACAGTCAGATCCTGTACAGCCAGCTCAGGACCTTAAATCTGGCAGCATGGCGGATAATGTAGCCATTCAGAACACTCCTCTTTCAAAAGCTGTTATGGGTGTTATCTTGGAGGCCAGGAGGCCCAGTACCAGAAAATCTTATGCAGAAAAATGGAAGAGATTCTCTGCTTGGAACCAGGAACAAGGCATAGACACGTGTGTACCAAATATCCCTCAGATTTTGCAATATCTAACTGAGATGCTGGACAAAGGCTTTTCTTTCTCATCTATTAAGATTCATGCCTCTGCCATTTCAGCCCACTACAATACGGAACCATCTATTTTTTCTCATCCTTTAATAAGGCAATACCTCAGAGGGGCCAAAAACATTAGGCTTCCAAGGAGAGCACCAATTCCAGCCTGGGACCTCAATTATGTTTTGGAAAAACTCTCACACTGCCTCCTTTCGAGCCAGCATCAACAGCAGATATAAAATTCTTATCCTAGAAAACAGCTCTGCTCCTAGCAATAACCTCTGCAAGGCGAGTCTCAGAGCTACAAGCACTCACGGCTGTGGAACCTTTCATCATTTTCCATCCAGACAGGGGTTCTCTGAGGACAAACCCTACATTTATGCCTAAGGTGGTGTCCAGTGTGGCCTTCAACCAAACCATTCACTTGCCAACCTTTTATCCTAATCCACAGAACAAGGGTGAGAAAATTCTGCATTCTTTGGACATACACAGGCAGTTAAGATTCTACTTGGACAGAACTAAAGCTTTCAGAAAGACTGAGCAACTTTTAGTGTCATATGCTGCAGGTTCACAAGGAAAGGCTATTTCAAAACAGACTATTTCTAAATGGATAGGCAATTGCATCCGTTTCTGCTATTTTCAACATGGCAAATCAGTGCCTAAGGACATTAGGCCTCATATCACCAGAGCAGCAGCCACTTCAGCAGCCTTCCTCAGAGGAGTACCAACCAAAGATATCTTAGAGACTGCAAGTTGGAGTTCAGTGCACACCTTCACAAAGCACTACCACTTACCTCTTTACTCTGAGTCCAGAGCAGGCTTTGACACTGCAGTTCTGCAGGGCCTCATAGCCTCTCCTAATCCTATTTAGCCCAGCCACCCTACCTCAGCTTTGGGATTCAACCCAAGAGTAATGGCTGCAACAGTGAAACATGATGAACATAGTACAGTTGTGTAACTACCATAAATGTAGATGTTCGAGTGTATTCACTGTTGCAGTCCAGGTTACCCACCCACCATCCCCCTTTTCATTGCTGGGGCTTATCTGCACTTCTCTATCCTATGCAACCTTTTTGGTGTATTTGCTTGTAGATGAAGGTCATGTTATTTTTCTGCATGTATTTTTATTGGCATACTCTTTCAGCCTTCCAATTTAGGGGCACCTGACATCTGGGGCAAGA
The DNA here is from genome assembly GCF_019279795.1 of Protopterus annectens. Lineage (NCBI taxonomy): Eukaryota > Metazoa > Chordata > Ceratodontiformes > Protopteridae > Protopterus > Protopterus annectens. Next base: position 1,106,838,427 of record NC_056748.1, on the reverse strand, counting down.
AAAACTGAGGAAAATGGCATTGGCTGCATCTTTTATACCCCTGGCGCACTGATGTCAGGGAAGAGGCAACAGCAACCGACACCGGACCTAGACTTTGGAATTCTGGCCGACTGCGGGTAGCCTGCCAGCAGAATAACCCAAGAGTAATGACTGCAACAGTGAATACACTCGAACATCTACATTTATGGTAGGTAAAGATTTATGGTAGGTACACAACTGTACTTTCTCTATGAAGGGAACAAGTATTAGAGATGATCTTGACTATGTCATCCAATTTGCAGTCATCTGCAGACGTACGTTAATCAGCGATCCTTGCCCCCATTCTGGAGATCAGAGAAGTAAATGGCAAAAAGGAGGAGCCTCAACACAAACTTCTGGGGTCCCCCTGTGTTATGCTCATGCTCACAGACAAGAGACCTTCCATACAAACTATATGGGTTGTATCGTGCAGCTAGTTTGCCATGCAGGGATCTATTTTAATGCATTTAGATTTCTTACTATTACTGCATTATTGTCATTATGTATTATTATTACCACATTGCCTATAGTGTCAAACTCTTGGCCAGATCAAGATACGTTGTGTGAACAACATGACCATTGTCTACAGCCTGAATGTCTCTCTCTAAGACGTTAACTAAATTTAACAGAGAGTTGCTTCATTAGTATATAATACAACTCTGCACAGTTTTAGCATGGCAGCTGGCAACGTGTTAAAGCTGTTACAGCCAAATATGTTGCCAGTAGAGATGTTAAGGTAAAATGTGCATGAATGTATATTCACAATTAAAAAATCTGCATGAAAATATACGGAGCACTGGGAATTGAAATTAGAAGAACACTATGACCATTCACATGCACACAGAAATAGGGCTGAAAGGCGGCATTTTTAATTTGGGTACCACAGTAAATTTCAGGTTTCTGATAACCATATGCATTTGCCAACATCACAGCTGATTGAAAAGTTCTTGAAATATTATGCAACACTGCTAGGAGTCTAAGTGGCTATTTATCATTGTTTTTTATTTTATTTGGATTTAAAGCTTACATTAACAGGTGCTGAGGTCTAATATATACCAACGAAACATAATTAATCTTTACAAGACCCTGTACTTCAGGACCACAGATATTTTTAGGATTTGTGTGCTATAGCCAAAGTCAGGCATATGCCACGAACGTGGTACTGTGTACCTTAAAAAATATTCATTTTGTGCAAACAAGTATACAAGAGATTTTTATTTTTAAGGCACACACAGTGTGGATTATGCTTATCTATTTCTGGGGTATAGCCAAAGTCAGGCATACGCCACGAATGTGGTAGTGTGTACCTTAAAAAATATTCATTTTATGCAAACAAGTATACAAGAGATTTTTATTTTTAAGGCACACACAGTGTGGATTATGCTTATCTGTTTCTGGGGTATAGCCAAAGTCAGGCATACGCCACGAACGTGGTAATGTGTACCTTAAAAAATATTCATTTTGTGCAAACAAGTATACAAGAGATTTTTATTTTTAAGGCACACACAGTGTAGATTATGCTTTTCTATTTCTGGGGTATAGCCAAAGTCAGGCATATGCCATGAGCGTGGTAATGTGTACCTTAAAAAATATTCATTTTGTGCAAACAAATATACAAGAGATTTTTATTTTTAAGGCACACACAGTGTGGATTATGCTTATCTATTTCTGGGGTATAGCCAAAGTCAGGCATACGCCACGAATGTTGTAATGTGTACCTTAAAAATATTCATTTTGTGCAAACAAGTATACAAGAGATTTTTATTTTTAAGGCACACACAGTGTGGATTATGCTTATCTATTTCTGGGGTATAGCCAAAGTCAGGCATACGCCACAAACGTGGTAATGTGTACCTTAAAAATATTCATTTTGTGCAAACAAGTATACAAGAGATTTTTTATTTTTAAGGCACACACAGTGTGGATTATGCTTATCTATTTTAAAGTGCTGTATTTTGTTTAAGGGCTACCTCCTGGAAAATGGAGCACCCATTTCAGTAGCCAGATAATATAACAGTTGTGTAAAAACGCTGAATTTGACATTTCATTATCATCAGCAGAGACCTCCAAAGCAGACATCCAAGCAACCTCCACCCCCCAACACAAACCATGAAACACATACTTCACAAAACCAGTGTGCCGCACAATCACAGCCATTAAGGCAAAATAACATACCCAACACACTAGTAATAGGTGACTATATAGTCAGGCACACTGACATTAAACTCACTAGGCTGAACAAGGAGAAGGTTACTGGTAGCTGCCTGTCGGGTGCCAGGATCCGCCACATAACACAAACACTCAAATCACTCCAGAACAAGTACAAGTATGACTCTGTCATTGTCCATGTTGGTGTGAATGACCTGAGCTGTACCTCCCTGGACTACATGAAAAGAGACATGGAGGAGCTCTCTGATCATGTAGCCCAGGCCGGCATGACCCTGACCTTGAGTAGCATCCTGCCCTCACCAAGCATGGTACCACGTTATAGAGAAAAAATTATCAATTTCAACAATTGGCTAAGCTTCTGATGTCATTCTAGGGGATCCAGTGTCTGTCAGCCTGGGATGACATGCTCGAAAAGCCACGCTGCTTTGCTAGAGACACCTTGCACCTGTCACCCTTAGGCTTTTGAATACTGGCCAAGGCACTTGCCACCCCCATAATGCCTTTTTTAGGCAAGGCTCAAAAGACAAACCCACCGCCGTAAATAGCACAAGTAACAAAAAACTGAGGGTAATGCTACTCAGTGCCAGAAATCTAAACCTCAAAATGCACAGACTCGAGGCACTCCTCAGTATGGAGAAAATCGATATATGTGCAGTAACAGAAATCTCTTTTAAGGCCCCAGAGAGCACCCCAGCACTACCAGGCTACAACTCATACCACACATTTCGGCCACAAAACCCGGACTGAAATACAAAAGGAGTGGGAGTATCCATATTCATGTTATTCAAATTGTAGCTTTCTACAGATCACCCACCATGTCCCAAGACCCCCAATCCGCATTCCTGGAAACACTGGGAAACATAAAGGTCCTATCAAACACCCTGATATTGGGTGATTTCAATTACGCAAACATTAACTGGGAAAACTACTCAAGTACAAACTCCCTTGCCCAACATTTCCTAGAATTTATAAACTCAAACACCCTGGATCAACTGGTCAGCACCCCCACCAGAGGTGACAGCATATTGGACCTGGTCATCACCACATGGGCGATCGGTGTTCCACACCGGAGGTCAACCAACCCCTCGCTGGTTAGATCTGACCATAAACTAATCACTCTGCATATCCACATTCTGCCACCACCCCCGGTCAAAGAAACCACCGTGAAAAACTTTTCAAAAGCAAACTTCACATTACTTAAGACCGAGGTGGGAAGTTTCAAAGCCTCCATGCTAAAGGATAACGCTGTCCAAGCTGCAAAATCCTTTACTAATGCACTCTATGGGCACTTACAAGAATGCATTGATTATGCTATCCCTAACAAAACCAAGACTCACTCCTCCAAGAAAAGGAAACCAGTCTGGTGGACCCCTGCCATAAACAAGGTATACAGTAGAAGGAGGAAACTAGTACAGAAAAGAGTAAAATCCCAAGAAGGGAAGACATCCCTGGTCAGTATCAGCAAGAAACTACGTTCCCTCATAAAATCATCCAAGGCTAGCTTCGAAAGAAAAATTGCCATGGACTCCAAAGATAACCATAAGGCATTCTTTAGCTATGTCAGGAATCTAAGTGGCAATTCTCAGATCTGCTCGGAGTTAGTGCAGAATGGCACAAAATACACTGAACCGACCGATATAGCCAACATCCTGGCAGACAGGTTCAGTGCAAACTTTACCCCCATCTCACCCCCAAAAGGGCCCATAACTATACCGGAAGACTGTAGTGCCCCTGAAATCATAGACACTCAGGTTAAAACAGTCCTCTCCAAAGCCAAAAACACAGCATCAATGGGACTGGACAGTGTCCCAGGCTGTGTCCTACATGAGCTCAAAGATGAACTAACCCCTCATCTAAATACACTGTTTAAACTTAGCCTCTCCACAGGCTACATGCCCACAGAGTGGCACACAGCAACGGTTATTCCATTCCACAAAGGTGGAGCCACAACGGACCTCAGGAACTATCACCCTATAAGCCTGACTAGCTTGGTCTGCAAAGCTATGGAGCGCATAATCATGGATCACATTAACAGAGACATTGGGAACTTCCAAACACTGGACCCTACCCAGTTCAGCTTTGTTAAGGGCAGATCATGCCTCCTAAACCTGGTGGACTTCTTTGAGAAAGTTACCAAGGCTATAGATGAGGGAAAGGTGGTCCACACAGCCTACCTAGACCTCGTAAAGGCCTTCGACACCATTAACCACTCAGGTATTATAGACAAGCTCACCAGTCTGAACATAAACCCCTACGTCATGAGATGGATTGCCAACTGGCTCATGGACAGAACCCACATGGTAAGAGTTGTGGGAGCTAGGTCTGACTCTAGACTGGTTACAAGTGGCATTCCCCAGGGCTCAGTCCTAGGACCCCACCTGTTCTCCATATACTTCTCAGAGGTACAGGTAAGCACAGGAGGACTATGGCTGACCAGCTTCAAAGATGACTGCAAACTAGGGGCTATAATTGACTCTCTGGCTGACACAGACATCCACCAAAAGGGTCTCACTGAGACAGATACCTGGTGTCAAAACCATGGCCTCAAGCTAAATGCCAAAAACTGCATAGTCATCCCCTTTGGAAAAAAGAAAGTACCCACAAACTACCACATAGGTGGTAGCCCCCTAAATACGGAAGATGTAATAAGGGATCTGGGGACCCAAGTAGATAATCACATTGCCAAAGTGGTTAGAAAATCCTTCTATGTGGCCACCTAATCACAAAAGGGTTTGCATCCAGATCGAAAGAGGTCATTGGGCTCCTCTATGCATCACTCATCAGACCCATCATAGAGTACAATGCCCCATTTGGGATGTATCTTACAAGACATCTGCAACAACTGGAAAGACCACAGAAGTACCTCACCAAGAAGATCACTGGCCTCAAGCAGATGCCCTATGCAGCTCAACTGAAGAAACTCCAGCTGTACTCAGTTGCATACCACCTACTCAGAGGTGATCTCTGCCTGACATACAAGGCCATGTCCAACCCAGAATTGATGGACATACTCCACCTAAAGAAAACCATATCCCCTCGAGCCACATGCTCCAGGGATCTAAACCTCTCCACAACAATAAATAGGACATGCTGGAGGGATAGATTCCTGTCCCAGAGACTTCCCATGCTCTGGAACAAGATTCCACTCTGCATTAGGTAGAGCTTCTCGCTAACCCTCTTCAAGAGAAACCTTGACGAGTGGATGGGAAACACTTCAGTGGCTCCGCTGGACAGAGGCACAGGGAACTAATTTAAGGGGGTGGCGAAAGCCAACTCATTCCGGCTAGGCTTATAAATGCCTTCGGGCAGGTAGCCTAGTACCTACCTATGAACCTATAAACCTATCATTCTCATTTCCTTCAAGACTTTGGGCTAAGAAAAAAATGAATCAAACTATTAAAACTAGATTAGTCAAGATTTAAATAGGCCAGTCTAAAATGGCTAAGATGCATTACCTTTAGAATTGTTTAAATATTTGCAATATAATTAGCAATTCTAAAAGACATCTCCCTCATGAAAATCTCAGGGGATGCTCTATGGGGTTATCAGCTACACCACTGCCTCATAACTTGGAGTTACGAAATATTGATAAAGCAATTTTTCTATATTGCAAAAACTTATTTCTGTTCTGCAGCAAATCTACTCCAAAACAGCATCAGGACAACAGCACCCTGATCGTCCTCCATCTATGATATCTGACTCCTCCTCTAGCCAGGATATCAAGCTCAGTGATTGGGTCTGTGCCAGATCATTTACTTGGCAACATTCACTTAAATACAGATGAAAGAGCCCTTTCCTGGTAATCCTCACAAGAGCAGCAACCGCAGACAGCCAATGGTTCAGAAATGTGGATCCATTTTGTCTTCATTAGAAAAATCCGAAACAGTGCGGTAGAGCCAAATGGAGATGCCAGAGGCCATTGAGGCCCAACAGAACCAGGAGCAACTATGTCCACCATCAACCTGATTGTGGGATTTCCTGCAAAACCAGAGCCAAGATCCAACCTTCTACTACAGGATGAGAGGATTTGTGACCTGATGCCACCTGTGATGTCACACCCAGTTAACCCAGTGATCCAGATGACTTGCCTTTAGGTATAAAGTGCAAATCAAGTGACGGTGCTCCATTTGCGGGAATAATCATGCATAAGCACAAGGTTAAAATGTACTGGACAATTATCAAAACAGTCATCTGGTCAGAATAACTCACCGCTGCCTTCAGTTCCCTGAACAGTCACTGCAGTTTTCTCCATTATAACCTGCAATTTTAGGACTAATGCTACAGTCATCTTTGCCCTGTTACTGCTGCTAGTCTTACTTCCTCAACATCAGAAATACTGTTTTTTCTTCCACCAAGAGAAGTGCAACACACTGGCATCCCTAATAACAAATGTTTGTTAGTGTCAAACTGCTGGCTCTGTTCTGCCATTTCTTCTGCTCATGAGACAGGTGTATCCATGACAGCCATCCTATACAATGTATCAAAATACCCATGATAGCCATCCTATACAATGTATCAAAATACCCATGATAGCCATTCTATACAATGTATCAAAATACCCATAGTCTTGTGAACAGTAGATGCCAACCACCAGGATGACAAGATGGACAGACTACTCCTTTGCATCCATCTCCATCACTCAAAAAAATGGTTGCCTGCTGGTGTAAGATGGTGTGAGACTTTTCTTAAGAAAACCTGTAGCAAAGTGAACTATACTGTCCTGCAAACTGTTATTGCCAACCTGACAGCATTTTTGTACAGTAAGGGAAGTAGACATCCCTCACACAAGACAATGATAAATATTTCAGAATATACTCAGCATCAGCTTGTTTGGATAATCTGCAGTGGTGATATCGCTTACCTAAATTTTACGAGCACCTCCCTTCCAAAATGACACAACTAGAACTGACACTTAGCAAAGTGTAATCTTTTCTTAAATTATAACATGGCCATCCAATCTACTGGACTATGCAGCAAAATATATTTATTTGTGGCAACAAGAATTACTGGTGGCTTCCAAAAAGATGGTGGGGAAGTTGTTACATTAGATATGTAGGAGCAGCTATTCATGATACAGATGCCCTACCTTCAGGAAAAAATCAGACATCTAGAACAGGCTGCATTTAAATGACTTTCCCCATATGGACATGGATGATGCCATGTCTTGGGTAGGCATGCTTTCAGCTTAAAAACACGAAAGACTTCTGTGCTTCAGAGCAGAAATCATGTTGGTTATAATTACTCTTGCATTATTTCTAGTTTTATGCAAAGATTTGGTATCAAAGTAAAACTGCAGAATATACAAACAGCTGGATTAACCAGTTTTGGAAGGATTTCTGATAATGTATTTAGATAAAATAATAAGCAAAAAAGTTTCTGTGTCTGAATCTTACCACTGCAGGTAGAGAGGATGCATTTTTTATTAATAAAATAATTTTCATTAAAACTGCAGGAAAAATGTACATGCAAGTATTTACATTGCTACAGCATGTAGAAAATGTCTGTTGTAATGTTGAATGTTGTCCGCGTATGTTCACAGCTTTTAGTATTGTCATGAGGATGTAGTGTGAGTGATGCTTCATAGCATCAGATGGGGGACGGTGAAAGAATGAGAATTGTTTATGACAAAACAAATCTAAAGAAACCATCAGTGGGATCGATCTTGAGTCTAGGTCCATGTGACTTAGAATGTTATTTCTTCTAATATAAGCACATGTCCATGGTTAGTTAGCTCAATTATACATAAATACATTTAGTTATTATATTTTTAAAAATTATTATTTGCTATTCATTATGGTCAAGGTTATGATAAGAAATGAGGAAGATGTACTATCAGCAGGATTTTGCAGATGCATCCATTGTTCTTTTTGGTCAGTCAGCAGAAATTAAATAATTGTTTTGTTTAAACTGTGTGATTTTACTTTAAAAATAAGAGTTCTTCCTTAGTTCAGGGAGATATAGGTTTCTTTTCCCTTGACAAATTTCAGCTAATAGTAGTAATACCACTTTGGGTCTCCCCTGAAAAGATGCTGCTAGCCTAATAGGACTAAAAGGACAAATACATAAAAATAAATTAATATCTCTGTCCCCCTCAACAATTCTAACATATACCCAGTGAGGACAAGTATTAGTTCATGTCAATCCATCATCTGCTAAGCAGTTTTCTGTTTATTTGTAATTTGTTCATTTATTTGTTTGTAATAATTTGTTAAATTATATATACAAATATCCATGGATTTGTTATATTAATAACAGGTTCTGTAAAGTTTAATAAGAGCAGGAAAGTTATTGGTGTTTTTTAGTTTTTTTTGTTGTTCTTCCTTAGAATTGCTGGAATTGTGTTCTATTTCCTTTAGCATGCTTGTCCATGCACAGAATGATGTATTCAGGTAGTACAGTGATCTTCTGAGCTACACATATTTACATTCATGACTGAGCTGGATCTGGATCACAGGGTGTTCTGAGACAGTAGTAATACACCTGTAATACGGTAAGCAAACAGTTATGTTTCTAAGACTCTGCAGAACTACTCCTTAGCTGTAAAATCATTCTTAGTAGTTGTTAACTTTCTGTTTCTTGCTGTGCAGCAACAATTGCAACCTAATTAGTGCCACCTTGGCAGCACGCATTGCTGTAACTATGCAGGTAAGACATCACTGTGCTTGTCAGAATCTGTACAAAGGCACATGAACCCATGTCAGTTAATTGTGCTGATTTTTTTTTTTTGCTAGATCTAATTCTGTAACATTTTAATTAGTTCATTGCCATTTTTCCTTTTAGTTATGCAATCCTCAGCTGAATGAGTTCTCCTTTTTTCTCAGCCATCTCAGGAGTCCAGACTTACTTTTTGTACAAGGTCAGACACACACTATGAGAATGTAGTATGAATTCTGAATATTATGCAACTATTCTAGAATGAACTAGAAGACTGATAACTTTCTTTTGTCTGTCCTGTGTTAATTATTGATGATTGCACATGTATTATGGATGGGTTTCTGTTAGTGATTTGGAAACAGGCAGTAGAACTATTGGGGTAATAGTGTAGCACGGCTCCTGCTGTTATGAATGAGAAAAGAGCAGATCCTGCTGACCATCGTGGATGTTTTATTTATATTCCTTAAGATGCACAGACAGCATTACTTGTCATTCTTGAAGTCCACCTGAGCTCTAACGTCACTCACTCAGTTGCTGCATATATACTGTCCCTATGGTTTTCTTTTAGGTGTTTATTTGTTTATTATTTTGTATATTCAATTACTGCAATCTGGATTTTATGTAACATGCTTTTTTCAGCTATTAGAAGTGCATACAAATTCTTTTTCTTTTACTTTGTTTCTTTCTTCAAGCACACAAAGAATTTTAGGAATCCTTTTTGTTGTTTTATTTTTTTTTTTTTTTAGTTCAGAACATATGATGTCGCTCCTATGCACTATTTATGATAGATACGTGCCTTGACTACATCATATGTTAAGTGAATTGGAAGGACATGTGAAATGTCATAATTATTTTTCTGTTCTTCTTCCACTGCTGTTATGGTTATGATGTTATGAAAAAAATCTATTATTAGCTTATTTACTGTGTAAATGAACATATCCCTATGGGACAGCATTTTATTGCAGTACATCCAATCTCTACTGCCAGTGCATTAAAATGCCAAATGCAATTAAGGATGTCAAAACATTTAATGAAAAATAACGGCCATAAACTAAGTGGGGTCCAGTGAGGCAACGGAATTCTGTAATGTAGAAAGCTTTCCTAATTCCCTTTCCTAATATGACATGAACCTGGCTGGTGCCTTCCACATGGTTGTCTTGCTATCTTATACTGCTGTCCTGGCTGTTTATACAAGGTGCTAGGTTTCTAATACTATGTTTACAGTGATTGGAAGCACCTTAGATCAACCATCTAGACCTCTGTCAATCCACCTAATTTGATTATTTTGGTATAATTAGATTCCTTTACTATTAGTAGGCCTTAATACACTGGCATTTACCTGTAAGTCTTAATAGCCAAAAGTAAAGCCGTTTGTTCAAATAGCAATCCCTAATATTTATTCACTTGCACAGAAGTGTGTTTTGATCTAGTTTGTTACCCTTATAGACTGTATAAAGCATGTGTCTACAGACTAAAGGTTTATACATGTCACCCATGAAATGAAAGTGGCTGGTATAGGCATACTTCTTTGGCACGAATGCATATTGTTTAAAAAAGCATTAATGAGTGATGATATGTGAGACATTCTGTAAAGTAAATACATGTATATGTTTTACATCCATGTAACATGTTACATCTTCGTACTGTATAATTTAGTTATACCTTTAATCTTACTTTCTTATTGTTGCTACATATTTAACTGAGGCTGAACTTATAAATGGTGAATAATATCCCTTTCTGTGTATGTCATCCAGGTCTACATACTATAGGCAGAGTGGACAATGAACCATTAGCTCTTTGCTTCTGAAGTCCATCCCCTCAAAGATGCACCCTGAAGATACATTTCCTGGGATAGAACACTGATCCCCCTCGATCATGTATACCTAGGACAGCAAGGTTAGGAGAGACAGGATAGGGTAGGATAGGAAAGAACAGGAAGAGGGAGCTGCTCAGTTTAGCTGGATTTTAAATGATATATCATAGGGGCTAGTTTGCAGTAGATGCGATGGAAAAGGAGAAAGTTGGGAAGATTCGGAGTAACTAGGAGAGAAACAGAGAGATGATGAAGAGATGTAAGGTAAATATTGACAGGAGGTGGAAAAGGTACCTGTAAGGAAAAGGAAAGGTTATAAGATGTTTGGATGACTAATCCAAGGGGGAAGAGAGGACATTTTATGAGGGGAAATGGAGGAAGGATGGAGACTGTAAGAGAATGTGGATAGTTAGGAGAATGAAGGCAATACATTTGCAGATTTATTGTATGAATTATAAAGAGGTCTATAAGTATATTACCTTCTGTTACAATACTGTTTTATTCTTTGCATGACATGTATTCTACACAAACATATATATATATATATATATATATATATATATATAGTGAGTGTGTGCTTATAGTTTGTATTGCTTTTTACTGTTTGTTTGGTCTTTGAGATTAGCAAGTGGCTAAAAAGGGTCAACAGACCAGTGTGCCTTCCTGTGAAACAAACAGCAAATACATTAATAACAAAAGAAGTGATGGTGGGGAGGGGGAAGTCAAGGGGAGGAGTTTATGTCACTTTGGGGAAGAATTCAGCAAGAAGGAGAGAGATTAAGGTATATGTGAAAAAAAATCAGCTAACAGGTTGCTGCAGGAGCAGACAGGAGCAGAAGAAGGAACTCACCATCTAGAGACGAATAATGAAAAGGTGAAACATGGCTGTATAAAAAGAGCAGCAAGCTAGTGGGGTGCAGCAAGCTAAAATAGATGTGAGGAATTACAATCAAATAAAACACTAACAGCATGATATGACAGAATGATAATAGGAAAACTGTGAAAAATTGAAAACATCATTAAAGCGACAATTAACAAAGTTTAGTTGTGAACTGCAAGCAAACTAAAGCAGGGAGGGTAAAAGATGGACAGGTTGCAATTTCTAGGATGTGGTTTGTGGATGTGTGGGTGTGTAAAGTGGGTTTTACCAGTATTCACTATACAGAAGATGAGAGGATAGCATGAAAATAGTTTTACACCCCTTGATGATGAGCAGGAAGGAGCATGCCACAGGGAGATTAGTGCTGGAGATGTGGAATGGAATGGTGTTACTTGCCACATAAAGTGGGGTTGCCCAGAGGTAAACAGGTTGTAGGAAAAGGTAGTAGGTATGTGGGTAAGTATGGTGCAGGGTGACAGTGTAGCACTGAAGGTGCATGGGAGCTGGATGTGCTTTTGTAGAGAGTAGCCATATGTGTACTGGAAAGCACAGTAAGGTTAGAACACAGGACCGTTTAAGTGAAAGCGGAAATGGTTAAAAGATTAAGGAGATCTAATAAAGCAGTACGACGTGGATTTTGGGGGATTACTAGGTTTTAGGGACTATTATTATTGGTATTATTATTATTATTATTTAATGCAGTAGTAAGAGCAATGGAAGGAAAGGGTTTTTTGTGGGTATTGACTACATTCTGAAATACTATGAGAGGGCTACTCTGGTACGGTATATCTATAATTATAGGATATGTACAGTAGTACGAAATTTGATGAACATGGCAAAATACTGTCTCGGATTTATGCCTGATTTCACAACCGTAACAGAACCTCTAAAATAATTAATCAGAAAAGTAAGCTCTTATCTGTAAAAGCTAAACAACAGGAATGGTTGGAGTCTCCTTGCAGTAGCTACAAAATTTCTAAAACAAACTCATTTCCTACATTCAAAGAATTTCTACATTTAACAACAACGTTTTGTAAAACTGAAAAAGAAAAGACTAGAATAAAGTCTGTAAATCATATTAAGGGCTCTATCTGCTGGGATAACCTCGAAATGTTGCTACTGAAATACCTAGATATTTAATTTGATAACTACATTAGATTATTCTGATGGTTTAATGTATTTCTGACACTGTATAACAATATGTGATAATGAATTTATTCCTCTCTGTGTACATATATTTTATGTATCTTAAATGAATAAAAAAAAAATTAAACAAAAAAGAAAAAATAAGCTCAGTGATAATGGAGCAATATGCACAGTCATGATTTTGAAAACTTAAATAACTGTTTATCCACACTGGCAACCATGGTGGACCTTAATTCATATAAAGAACATACATTAATATTGGCTATTGTACTGAGTTTGATTCCCTCGGCCTTCACTTGCCTACTGTGTGAACTTGTGCAGGTCATTTAAACAGGCAGTACTTTGGGGGTAATTGGGAATTTGTGTTAGACTTGTTAATAATCTCCTAGACTGCATGCTTAGTAGCTACCTATGAATCTATAAAGAAAACAACAGATTTTGTAAGTAAAGCTCTGATACATATACAAAATAAGTGTTCCCAAACAAAGGGACAGTTCTTGCCATAAATGACGATGTAAGCATTGCTTGCTTTATTTTGTGGTCATCCATTTAAACCTGTTATACATCACAAACAATTAAAAATCCCATGGAACAATCCAAAGTCAAAAGAACCTAATAGAATACAAAGATACAGTTAGAGGCTATGATCATATTGTTTCAAAATGTTATAGACAAAGGGGAAGAGACCCCAACACATTACATGTTTAAATTCCCAATTACTTATAAATTCTATAGATAGTGGTCAACACTCAGTGGTTACAGATGTCTTTTAAATTTTATTGCAAAGAATGCTGCGTGAAACACACTTACATTGGAAAAAATCTGAGAAAAAATGAATAAAAAGACCCCGTGTTATAGACAGTTAATGACATCTGTCAAATATATTCATGCTGCTCGGTAACAGATGGCATGTTTCACCTCTCAGTATTAAAGTAATTTGTGAAGCATATATGTGAATCTGTTGTGTTAACAGATTATACTTTTATCCTAAACATAGTCATCCTGTTATATCAATTACTGTCTAAAATAAAGTGCTAACCTTAGCCCATGAGAACAATGAAGGAATAGAAACCTCCAAAGGTGTGCTTTTAGTGAAAATAATAGATTCCTGACACCAAGAGACACAATGAAGCCTTTTTTTCCGTACTTGTCTAATATGAATGTGCCATTTAAAACTATAGAGTTTAGTTAAGATGTTTTTGCACCTAGTTTTTATGGTCTAAACTAAGTGCTGATTTATATCATCCTGTGAAGTCTGGCGAATATTTTAGTTATTAATCACTTTGGCAAATATGCAGTAAAACATCCCTTAGTTCCACATCTCCCATGGCTGTGACTCTGGAAATGGACAAAATATTTTATTTTTACTTTTTTGAATTCAGATGTACTAAGAATAGACAACAATTGTTTCAATCAGTTACACGATTTTTCTGTATACCTTGGGTGCTAGAAAAAGAAAAATGACCAGTTTAGGTCTCAAGCAAATGGTCTAGTTATGAGATTTATTAATGCTCTAGGAAAATTTTTCTTAATAGCTTAATGTAGGGAATTCTGTGGAAATAATAATTAACATGTGGAGGGCATATAGGTTTAACACAGTTAACTGTCCAGGACATATTCCTGCAAAAAGGCTATTAAAACCTGTCTTTCAAACTAAAACTAAAATTCCTTCATTTAAAACTTTAATCCAGGGCTAGCATAGATCGAAAATAACGCTAAAAATGTAAGCTGAAGTCAAAATCAGGATGGTAACTGGACCATTACAGTGATTCTGAACAGGAACAAAGAATTTATGTTTGATACTCTGTAAGAAAGGATTAAAGTAACTCCTATTCTGGCACCAATATGTAAACAAACTTAGGGTGGCATTTATAGTCATAATGAAAATGAGTTAAGGCTATCCACACTGTCCGTGCAGGAGTGCAGCAAAGTCACAATTCGTAGAGACTGTTTACACTGGTATGTGATGGATGCAAATAATCCTAAGCAAGTGAAGTCATAATGAGATGAAAATGAAGGCTGATGTAAACCATCATATGCTCATGAGGCATTCTCTCACCTGTTTGTCATTCATAATGACATCCACAGATATGATATATAAAAGGGAGGCTCACCTATCCTATATACATTGCAGTCCACAAAAATGCAGTTACTTGCTTTCCTTTTGTGAGCTGTTTGTCTTGGATGAGGAAAACTACTTGCACCCAGCAATGTTCACCAGCCAAGAAGGCAGAGATGTAGGCAGAGAATAATTTACTATAATTTCATAGTCAATAGATACCAGAGAGGTTTAGACAGGACATGGATATTATAAGGATCTTAATGAGTAGGTATGATCTGCATATGGGTACTAGAGGAATGCATGGACTTCCTATCCCTGTGGATACTAAGGTATGTATAGCCCTCACTACTTGCAATGGAGACCTTCCAGAGACAGACCAGGGACACAATGGGTATCTTATAGGCTTCTGCATGAAGGATATTTTAGCAGTTTTGATGTTATGACCTTCCTGATGCAGGTGATCCTGAAGACACTGATCTCAGCTTCTACTAGGTACAGATGAACACCGATGTAGTTTGCATGAAATCTGTTGTGCTTCTTTTTTGCTCCAAATGTTTTTTATTAATTTTTCAAATAATTCCATTGTATAATAATCTTAATACATTTTCTGATAAGTAAAACAATGTGATTAACTATATACAATATTTATAGTTGGCCTGAAATTAAATTATTATATTGATCAGTTTAGTCAGAGTAACATCATATTAATGAGAGATCATTTTTTCCTTTTTCTTTCACTCTCATTAAGAATTTAAATTCAAGTTTAGTGTCTCAATAAGTGATGGTATTTTTCCCATGGATTCTTGTTCCCATCGTCTTGGTGCTATTCTTAGTTCTTTTACTCTGGTTTCCAGTAATGCAGTTTCCTTCAATATTAGCAGAAATTCTTTAAATGATGGTTCCAGATTTGATTTCCATTTTCTGGTAATACATTTTCTAGCATTTGCTAGAATGTTCCATAGTAGGTAAAGATTGCTATTATTTAATTCTAAGTTCTCATTAACATTCAACAAAATTAGAGATTCACTTACTACAAATGTATCTGAGAATATGGCTTGTATGAAATTGCTGACATCTTCCCAAAATTTTTTAACTTTAATACAGTCATGAAATACATGTATCCAATCTGCTTTACAACTCTGCAAGCATCTCCATCATGTAACATTATTAGAAGTATTACATTTTTTTTAATCTATTTGTAGTAAAAAAAGATCTATGCAAAAATTTCCATGTGTAAATTCTCTAAAATTGTATGTTGGATGTCAATTTAACATAATTTAGTATTTTGGTTTTGTTTTCCAGGGATAAATTTATTGAATTACCTTTTGTTATATGATTCCAAAATTTTTGATTGATTTTAACTTTATAATTTATTCAAATTTTATATAATTTTGATGTCAAATTTTCCCAATTTTGATTATTGTATACTATTTCATATAAATGAGTTATAAGTGTAGGTTTATCTCTAAAAGAAGAATTGTTAATTAATCTGCATAGATCTTGTGAGTATTGTAATATACTTTGTAATAATACCCAGTCTGATGTAGAGAGATTATGGGCAGGATTCACGAAGGCTTGCATGGAGTGTAAGAGACGTGCAACACTCCATGCAAGCCTCGCGATCCAGGAACAGCCCTAAACTCCATGTAAGAGACCAGCTAAAACGTCTCTTACACGGACTGGGCGTGGACATGCTAAATACCTCACTTGCATCCAAAAGGTATGCAAATGAGGTATATTAGCGATCCACAAAGCAGAAACCAGTCCGTGTAGGAGACGTTTTAGCTGCAGAAATGTACTCAGTTGACAACTGAGTACATTTCTGCAAAATCCACAACGGAGCAATGTCAGCTCCAAAAAAAGGTTGCATATGATTCAGGCAGCATGCCAATGGCCAAATATGTGGCCATTGGCAAGATAACCCGATGCAAAAATATTAAAATTATATATATTTTTTTCGGTGATCGCCCATGTTTAAACCCAGCACAGCCCCGCGCAAATGGGCTGCGCTGTATAAAACCATGAAAAAGAAGGTTATAAACCCACAAATGTGGGTTTCATGCAATACATGGAATGACAATGCAGGGACCAGCAGACTAAAACCAACATGGCCACCGTGTAGTGGTTGCTAAGGGGGGAAGCTGAGTCTAAGACATGTAACTAAGCATTAGTAGGCAATCTCATGTAAATGAGGGTTCGGATACTGAATCTCACAGTCACATACCAAATGAGCACAGTCTGAGTAGTGTAAGAGATACAAAAGGGGGAGGAATAGAGTAGGAGATAGGTGACATCACAGGGGGGAATGGTAGAAAGAAATGCAGTTCATTGGAGGCCAGTGTAACATGACAGATGACAGGCACAGATCATGGAAAGAGGTGTGCCACTAGATAAGTCATGGAAAGTCAAGAAATGGAAGGTGTACACTGTAACCTACACTAAAGTTTCTTGCTGGCCATGCATGCGCATGTGTGCACGCCATGAAGCGCGAGTAGGACAGTGTGCGCACGTGTAAGGCAGTGTGAGCATGTGGGAGCATGTTGGGAGATGTTTAACACTGTTTGCGCGGGTGTGCACGCGTGTAAGGCAGGCTGAGTATGTTGGAGGCTGTTGGCAGACGTGTAACAGTGTTTGCGTGGGTGTACGCGCGTTTAAACACGAATAAGGAGATTCTGAACCGTGTAAGCATGTGTGCGCGCGTGTAAGCCACTGTGAGCATGTTTCAGATAGTATGCAAGTTGCTCCCCCCTGAGGAAACAGAGAGGAAAAAGGAAGCAACAGAATTAATAGGAAGCTAGCAGGGATAACTTCTGAAGCTAGCAGGTGAAAACAATTAGAAGCAGGCAATTACACAGGCAGAATAGTAGCCCAGCCCAGCACTTAAAACTCTGCAAACAGTAGTGCATGATGTTTCCATTAAGAGACACTGCAAGACAGGAGTAAGCTAATAGAAGTGAAAACTGAAAAAGCTTCACTCAGAGCAGAAATGTTAGGGGCTGCCATAGCTGTCATAATGAGACATAGGCGACTTGCTGAGGGTGGTGACAATGCAGATGGTGCCAGACAACCCACAGTGAGGAGACGGAGAAGAGTGTACAGGCCCAGGGTCACCTACCACGGGTTACATGAGCTGGAGAAAGTAGAGCGCTATAGAGTGGACAGAGAGCTCCTGCATCAAATTGTTGAGCTGTGCAGGCCACACCTCACACAGAGAACCAACAGAGGGGAACCCATCCCAGTGGAAACCAAGGTATGTGTTGGCCTAAGAATACTAGCAACAGGTACCTTCCAGAGACCAACTGGCGATATGATGGGGATATCACAGGCATCAGCCTCCAGGGTACTACACCAGTTCCTGGATGCCATGTCAGCACATGTCGGTGATCATGTATATTTCCCCAATGCCCGTGAGGTATAGGCCAGCAATATGCTGCTCAATGCCAGAAGTCTAAATCTCAAAATGCACGCACTCGAGGCCCTTCTCAGTATGGAGAACATCGATGTCTGTGCTGTGACAGAAACCTGGTTCAAGGCTCCTGAGAGCACCCCGCTTATCAGGTTTTACCTCATATCATGCTCCGCCCCAAAATCTGGACAATACCAAGAAAGGAGGGGGGTATCCATATTCATCAAGGACACCCACACCTCAAGACTGGTGGCAACGCACGATGCATCGGAGACCATCCAGGTGCAATTAACCATAGGCAAGACTGCTCTGCAAATTGTAGCATGTTACAGGCCACCCTCACAAACTCAGGAACCTCACATGGCCTTCCTGAAAACACTAGAGGGATAAATGTATCACCAAACACCATCATACTAGGTGACTTCAATTACCCTAATATAGACTGGGAACACTACTCAAGCCCAAACACCCTAGCCCAAAAGTTCCTGGAATTCATAAACTCAAATGCCATGGAACAACTAGTCACCATCCCCACAAGAGGAGATAACATACTTGATCTCATCATCACGAACATGGGAGCACAATGTTCAACACCGAGGTGTACCCCTCACTGGTGAGATCAGACCACAAACTAATCTCGCTGGAGGTCCTCATCCCACCCCCACCTGAAATAAAAAGACCACAGTAAAGAACTTCTCAAAAGCCGACTTCACACTTCTAAAGACTAGTGTGGTCTCCTTTAAGGCCCCGAGCCGGAAAACAGTACTCAAGCCGCTGAATCACTTACAAATGCCTTCTACCAGCACCTGCAGGACTGCATGGATAAGGCAATCCCAAGCAAAACAAAGACTCTTTGTACCAAAGGCAAGCATCCAGTCTGGTGGACCCCAGCCATAAACAAACTCTACAACAAAAGGAGGAAGCTACTACAAGATAGAGCAAAATCCTTAAAAGGTAAGACACCCTTGATCACTATAAGTAAAAAACTAAGAGCTCTCATAAAATCATCCAAAGCAAATTTGAGAGAAAAATAGCTAAAGACTCAAAAGACAATCATAAGGCCTTCTTTAGCTATGTTAGAAACCTGGGAGGAAACTCCCAGATATGCTCAGAGCTAGTTCAAAATGATGTGAAGATTACTGATCCTACAGACATTGCCAACATACTGGCTGACAGGTTCAGTGCAAACTTCTCCCCCAAAAGGAGAGATATCTATACCAAACGATTGCAGCCCCCAAACATCTCCAGCCAAGTGAGAACTGCGCTCTCCAAAGCAAAAAACACAGCATCCATGGGACCTGATGGTGTCCCCGGCTGTGTGCTCCATGAACTCAATGAGGAATTAAACCCACAGCTAGGACAGCTGTTTAATCAAAGTCTTACCTCTGGATAGGAGTGGCGCACTGCAACTGTGGTACCACTTCACAAAGGCGGTGCCTCCACCGACCCTGGAAATTACCGCCCATTAGCTTGACAAGCCTTATCTGCAAAGCCATGGAGAGGATCATAATGGACCTCATAAATAAAGACATA
Organism: Protopterus annectens; assembly: GCF_019279795.1. Taxonomy (NCBI): domain Eukaryota; kingdom Metazoa; phylum Chordata; order Ceratodontiformes; family Protopteridae; genus Protopterus; species Protopterus annectens. The sequence goes on along the minus strand of NC_056748.1, from coordinate 1,106,818,746 downwards.
GGGAATTTGCAGACTTTGGATCCAACCCAGTTTGGCTTTGTCAAAGGCAGATCATGCCTTTTAAACTTGGTTGACTTTTTCAAACAGTCACCAAAGCCATTGATGAGGAAAGGCAGTCCATACAGCCTACCTCGATCTGGCTAAGGCCTTCGATACAATACCCCATTCGGGTATCATTGAAAAACTCATCAGCTTAAATGTCAACCCATACATCACAAGATGGGTTGCAAACTGGCTGAGTGACAGAACCCACAGGGTCAGAGCTGCTGGCGCCATGTCAGACTCAAAGCCTGTCACAAGTGGTGTCCCACAGGGCTCAGTCCTGGGCCCACTCTTGTTTGGCATCTACTTTTCCGGGTACAAGCAAACACAGGAGGGTTATGGGCGACAAAGTTTGCAGATGACTGCAAACTGGGCGCCATAGTAGAAAACACATCTGACACAGATATCCTTCAGAAGGGTCTCACAGAAACGGATAACTGGTGCCAGAGCCACGCCCTAAAGTTAAATGCCAAAAAATGCATAGTCATACCTTCGGAAAAACAAGGTTACCCTAGCTACCAAATAGGTGGCAATCCACTGAGCACAGAAGAAGTTATCAGGGACCTGGGGACCCAGGTTGATAGTAGTCTGTCATTCGACACCCATGTAGCTAAAGTAGTTAGGAAGACCTTCTACATTGCCCACCTTATCATGAAGGGATTCTCATCTAGATCAAGGGAGGTCATAGTCTCCCTTTACTCATCACTCATCAGACCAATGATTGAGTACAATGCCCCATTGAATGTATCTGACCCGACACTTGCAACAGCTGGAGAGGCCACAAAAGTACCCCACCAAAAGGATAAAGGGTCTCAAAATCTGTCCTATGCTGCCCGACTGAAAGAACTCCAGCTCTATTCAGTCGCCATCGCTGCTCAGAGGTGACCTTTGCCTAACATACAAGGCCATGTCAAACCCAGATTTGATGAATATGCTTCACCTCAAAAATCTAGATCCATCAGAGCCACAAGGGCGGAGACTTAAACCTTGACACGGCTATTAATAGCTTGTCCTGGAGGGATAGATTCATCACCCAAAGACTCCCTATGCTGTGGAACAAAATCCCGGTACATGTGAGGCAGAGCACCTCGCTGGCCTTGTTCAAGAGAAATCTTGACCAATGGATGGGAGATCGCAGATATACCCCAGGGATTACCTCAGTGTCACTGTTTGACAGAGGCACAGAAAAATAATGGGTATAGTTCCCCATACTAAAGGGGTGGCCTAAGCCACAAAACGATGGGCTAGGCTTGTAAATGCCCTCGGGCAGATAGCCTAGTATGAACCTATGAACCTATGAACCTATGAAATAGCGGAATACCCTGAGGTACTGGGTGCTATAGACTGCACGCACATATGCATCAAAGCACCAGCCGGTGAGTGGGGTAGGGCCTACATTAACCGCAAGGGCTTCCCCTCCATCAACTGCCAGGTCGTGTGTGATGCCCAGGGCATAATAATGAATGTGTGTGCTGGCTGCCCTGGGAGTTATCATGATTCCCACATCTGGCATTTGACGCAGCTGTACCAGACATTTGCCAATGGGGACATCCCATACGGACACCTAGTGGGGGATGCAGGTTATGCACTGGAGCCATGGCTGATGACACCCATCAGAAACGCACACACACCTGAACAGGAACGCCATAATGAGGCACACGCACAAACACGTAATGTGATAGAGCGTGTGTTTGGGCTGCTCAAGTCACGGTTCCGGTGTCTGGACACATCTGGTGGAGCCTTGCAGTACACACCAACTACATGTACCCAAATTGTCATGTGCATCCGACAGAGGCAGCCCTGCAGCACCACCTGAGGCATGATTGCCATGTGTTAAGCAATGTAACACCATCTAGTATATGCAAACATGAAGACCCTGCCTAACATCTCACCCTCACCAAGCATGATGCCACACTATGAAGACAAGAAGATCAAGTACAATAATTGGCTGAAGTAATGCAGTCAGTCAAAGGGGAGCCAATGTGTTACAGGCTGGGAAGATGTGCAGAGTTTGACATGATGCACCACCTGCTAGGGGTGGCATGCACCTATCATGCCATGCCCCATGGATACTGGTAAAGGCTGTCAGTACTCATAGCATGCCCTGAATAGGTAAGTCTCAAAACACAAACCCAACCTCATAGGTTCTACAAGGGATAGGAACCTAGATGTAATACTACCCCATGACAGATGTACAAACAGCAAGATGTGTGCAGTGTAAACGCACACAGTAAGGAGAATGTAGATATCAGTCCTGTAATAGAGAACTGGGCAAGGCTCACATCAGCACCCTAACACTACCAGGTCACACCTCATACTGTGCTGTACAGCTGCAAAACATGGAACAAGCTACAAAAGGAGGGTGACTAGCAAGAAATGGCAAGGATAACCACACCCCCATGTTGGTACCACAACAAGAAGCAGCATGGAATATCCATGGTCAAATACCAATGGCTAAAACTGCCTCACAGTATACAGCCTGCTGCAGACCACTGTCCTAATACCAGGAACAGCACCTGGCCTATGTCGGAATACATGAATATATCAAGCCCCCCAAACCACATTATATTGCTTGACTGAAAATATCCAGACATACCCCGGTAGCATTGTACTAGCACCAACACAGTAGGAGAAAATTACCCAGATTCCATAAACCAAAATGCCCAGGAACAATGTACTACTCCCACAAGAGGGGTAAGCATACTGGATGTGATAATCAGCAACATGTGTACTGGATGGCAAGATGAGAAGTGTACCCCTCACTGGTAAGACCAGACCATAGAGTAAGCACACTGGATATACACACCCTGACCCCAGTCCCTGGCCAGAATACCACAGTGAAAAACATGTGTAAAGTATAGGTTGCAGCCCTCAAAACCGATGTTGAATCCACAAAAAGCCCTGTGTGCAGAATATGGGACACACCACAGAACATGTTATACAGACATTCCATGAACACAGCCAGGAATGCTTGGAGTATGCAATCACAAATAACAACAACACACAATGCCATACACGCAGGCATCTGGCATACTGGCCTCCAGCCATTACCAAACCATGCAAGAGAATGAGGAAGATACCACATGATAGAGCAAACATAAAAAGGGAAGTAATCACTGACCAGTAGTATGGCAACAACATATGTCCACACATACAATCCACTAAGTCCAGCCACAACAAGTATAACCTATGAATCCAGAGGCAATGTGATGCCAGTACCAAGTACACAGACAACCACAACACCCCCCAATAAATACAAACATATGTGATAGATGCATCCATGTATCCAAAGCAGAGGTTGAGCTCCAACAACTCAGTACTGTCAACACTAGTCAGGAGGAGAAGGTAACCACATACACCACAAACCCAGTCCCACATAGACCTACCACAACTGTAAACCAAACACATAAACACAGACAAATATTCCCGGAGGCCTTAATTACAAGCACACCACACCAACAGACACCTCCAAAGTAGATCACAAGCAACCACAACCTTCAAACATAGCACATGCAACGAATAGTACGCAAAGCTGGTGTGCCAAACAGTCACAGGCCCGAAGGAGAAACAACATGCCTGATACAGTCGTAATAGGTGTCTGTATAGGCAGAAACACAGCTGTCCCACTCACCAGACTGAACAAGGGAAAGGGTAGAGTAAGCTGCTTGTAGGTAGCCACAAAATGCTACTTAACACAAGTACGCAGGTCACCCCAAAGCAAGCAGAAATATGATGCACTCAGTGTCCATGCTGGTGTGAATTACCTGAGATGTACCTCCCTGGTCAACATCAAATGAGACATGGATGGTCCCACAGAGTATGTACCCCAGGGCGGGATGACACTGGCTGTGTGCAGAATCCAACCCTCACCAAGAATGATGCCACAGTACAAACACAGAATGCTCATGTTTAACAGCTGGCACAGTTACAGCTGTCAGTCCAAGAGGGTGTAATGTGTGTCTGCTTGAGATGTCAAGCATGACAAGCCATGCTGCTGTTACAGGGGTGGCTGTCAGCTGTTACTCATGTGCGTCTGGATACTGGATAAGGCCTTTGCCGCCTCCATAGAGCCGTATGTAGGCAAGGCCAAAAAGACTACCCACCACCCTAGAAAACATAAGTGGTAGGAAACATAAGGGTAATGCTGACCAATGCCAGATGTGTAAATTGCAATATGCATGCCCCTGAGGCACTTCCCATTATGGAGAACATTGATGCCTGTCCAGTGACAGAAGCCTGCTGCAGGCCTAGTGATACCACACCAGCACTACTAGGTTATACCACATACCATGTGTTATGGCCCCAACACCTGCACCAAGACATCAAAGGAGGGGGAGTATCCATATGCAGCACAGACACCCATATAGCCAGGTAACTGACAATGCACAAAGCAGCGGACACCACCCATGTGCACATAACTGTAGTCAAAACTGCTGTACAGTCTGTAGCATGCGACAGACCACACTCTCACACACAAGAACCCCACCCAGACATCCGAAGACACTGGACAGTATGGATGTCCCACCAAATACCAGACAAGGTACACAAAGTACCACATAGGTGTCAAACCATTATGTTTGCAAGGAGTCATCAGGGACCTAGGGACACAGGTCGACATTAATCTGTCATGTGACAGCCACAATGCCAATGTGGCTATGAAGACTGTTGATACTGGACACCGTATCATGAAAGGATTCACAACAACATCAACAGAGGTCACTGTGCCGCTGTACTGTTCCCTTATCAGACCCATAATCTAGTACAATGACTCATATGGGATGTACCATACGTGACACCTGCAGCGGTTCGGAAGACCTCATAGTTACCCCACCAACAGGATAAAGGGTGTGAAATATATGTCATATGCTGCCTGGCTGTAGACACCCCAGCTGACTGCAGTCACACACTGCCTACACAGAGGCATTGTATGTCTGTTGTACCAGGCCATGTCCAACACAGGAGTAATGGACATGCTACACCACAGGAAATCAAAGCCATTGGAGCTGTGAGAGTCACAGATGTCAACCTCAACACATAATGAAATAAGATGTGCTGGAGGGACAGATACATAACCCATAGGCTCCCCACACCCAGAAATAGGATCCCAATCCATGGTAGGCAGAGCCCCTCACTGACACCCCTCAACAGGAATATTGCCAAGTGGATGGATGACCGTACATGTATACTGGGGGTCCCCACTGTGTCACGACCACACAGAGGCACAGTGAAGAACCTCATAAATGGCCATAATTGAACATAGCAAGGGGTGGCGAAAGACACACACACTCTAGCTAGGCTTACTAATGGCCTAGGGTACCTATGAAGATACAACACGAACAGGACACAAAGGATAATCACAAGGCTTATCCAACTGATGGTAGGAACCACGCTGGGCATCCACAGATATGCTCCGAATCACACAGATATTACAAACAACATACCAAACACACACACATATTGCTAACATACAACCTGTCAGGTGCAGTGCAAACACCCCCCCCCCCGAGTGCAAAATACCTATCCCAGCAGATGGTCCCCTGACATTGCAGATGCTGAGGTAACAGCCATCATCTGCAAAGCAGAACACACAGCAGCAAAGGTATGTGATGGTGTCCTGTGCTGAGGCCAACATGGACCCCAAGAGTAATGGAATGCAAAATCACACTACTGGCCAATGTCAGCCTTACCACAGGATATGTACCCAAAGAGCAGTGTACAACAACAGTGGTCCATCACAACAAAGGTGTTGCCTGAATGGATACTCCAAACTACCACTCCAGGATCCTGACAAGCTTGTTCTGCACAGCTATGGAAAGGATCAGTATGTACCGCAGACAGAAGGCTAATGTGGACCTACTGATACTGGACCCTACACACTGTGGCTGTTGTAACTGCAGAACCTGCCCCTAAACATGTCTGACCCATTTGAAGCAGTCATTAAGGTCATTGATGAGGGCTATGTGGTCCACACAGCGTAGCTGGACCGTGCACATGCTTCTAGACAATACCGTACGTGTTCAGTATGGATATGTTCACCAGCTTAAATATACACCCCTATGTCAGTAGAGGGGTTGCAAAGCAGACCAAGGATAGAACTGACATGGTCAGACATGCCGCATCCATGTCAGACTACAAAGCGGATATGAGTGGCATCCCACAAGGCCTGGTCTTGGCCCCCCCCACCGCCGTTCTGTATACATGTCCCATAGGTATAGGCCAACATGGAAGGACTGTGACTGAGCATGTATGCAGAGGAGTACAAACAGCCCACCATATCTGACCCCCAGCTGACACAAGCAACCCACAAAAGGGCCACCAACAAACAGACAACTGTAGCCATAGCCATGTCAACAAGCTAATCGCAGAACTGTGTATAGACAACCACCGTGGATATACAGTAAGTGCCCACAAATTACCACACAGTTGTTAACCCATGAGGCACCTAACATGTAATGTGAGACCTGGGTACAAAAGGTGATAAATATCCTGCACTGGTCAAACATGTGTCTGTAGTGTTCACAGAAACATGTACCATATACCCACCCAAACATGAAGGCTGGCAGATGTAGATAAGGGGAACTCACTCTGGCTCTGCAGCCATCCTCCATCAGCATCACAACTGACTACAATAGCCCCTGTGGGATATACCGCAGCAGACACCTCCAACAACTGTAAAGTCCACAACAGTACCCCACCAGGGGTAGCAAAGAGCCTGAACAGATGCCATGTATTGCCTGAGTAAACAAACTGCAGCCCCACACACCGCCATCCTTCCCAGCTACAGGAAAGCTGTGCCTGATGTATGAAGCCATGTCCAACCTGGAATGAATGAACATGTTGCACCTTGTACAATCTGAATGGCAGTGAGCTATGCACATGAGAGACCTGAACCCCAGCACTTACATACATAGGACAAGCTGTACAGAATGATCCATAACACAGAAGGCACCCCCACACTTCAGTAAACCCCTGGTACAGGTCAGCCAGAGTGCCACATATCGACACCCCTCAAGAGGCATCCTGATGAGTGTATGGGAGATGGTAGTCTACCCTGGGTATCACTGTTATGTCAGAGGTAGACAGAGGCACAGTATACCAACCATGACATATGTAATGGCAAACTCCAGTTACAATGTGTGTTGAAGGACAAACACACCCTGTGACTACCATCAGAAATGGCCTACGGAACATCATTAGTGTTTGCCAATGTCCACCCATGTTGTGGAATACACTAGCAATGTTGGACGAGCCTGGTGTAGGTAGTCCATATCTGAACATATTGCAACATGGTCATATGTGCACAACTGGCCCCTACACAGTCTGTTGTGCTCACTATGAAGATGTCAAGCAGTGATAGGACTAAAGCCCAGGATACTGTCCACTACAGTGAAAGTACCGAACCAGTACACTATACGGTACTACAGTGTTAGGTCATTATGAAAGTATGTTGAGAACTGTCTGCAAAGTATCCCATGCAATTCCTGCAGGCACAGTATAATCCCTGTTGTGGCAGACATGAAGCAGTTGGCCAGTTAGTACACAACATGACACCCAGCACACAATCATAAACGTGAGATAATGTTGAAGGTCACACACACCCAAATATGTGTTGGACTTCAGAGTGCAACATATGGAAAGCTCACACTGGGCATGCTCGCACACTTTGATAAATGAGGCATATGTCAGACAACATGCCATGGAAAGGCTGAACTGGGCATGCTCACACACTTAGGCCATATCTCCGTGTAGCAGTTGGCCACACATATCTGGTATTTGTACGTGTCAGTCCAGGAACCAACCACAACACAGTAATCAGCCCAGTGCACACAGTAAATGACCACAGAGACATAAGTGATATAGTGGATCGCCGTCATATGCAAACATCTGCCACAGATACACAAGTTGGTCATAGGAACAGGGAATGCTATGGCAATAAAGACCTGCAAACAGTAGAACAGCACAACAAATATTGTGCATCCGACAATTGAACATATGGGTGTAGAAGTCAATACTAGGCTTCTTGCCCCAGGGAATGACATCTCAGCCAGAGTGTGCTTGGCATCTGCATCCCCAGGATAGTAGGCTACCGTGCCACTGTAAAGTAGGTCACAGAAGGCAACATGTGAGGCTAGTGAGCTGTGCCTCTGTCAAGCAGGGGCACCATGGAGGTCTCAGGAATTGAATGTGCTAAGCCACAGCCATGTTGTCGGTGTGTGCTGTGAGAGGGTTGCCGAGGATCTCTGACAGTAGGTGTCCGTCAATAACAGACTGAGGGGAGCCCTATCTGCATTCTCTGGACGATTCCACTGTGAACACTGTGTTGTAATGAGTATGTGTGAATGAAGTGCCATGCTGAAACCGTCCACAGATGTCCTCCCTCTGTGGGCTACAGCTCTGCAATGTATTAGGTCACTCTGTCTGTTGAACGGCGCATATATGGCCGCTGTACAGCCGACAGGTGTCTTGTTGTGGAGCAGTCATGGGTATATGTGGGATAGCATGATCAATGCAAACTGTACACATGCTCATAGGATGCAAGTGTCAAGGATTATGCTGAGTGGCCAGTATAGTCCTCCAGCATGGGTCCTCTGAAGTCATCCACCCCAGTCTACACAAGTGTAGAGTCTGCTTGTGCTAAACACAGTTTGTGTGCAGTGACAATCTTGCCTGGGGGTGGAGATGAGATATGGGTGTCCAGGGAAAGGTGGTCATGGTCAGATATCAACAATGGTGGTCTACCTCTGGTGTGGAATAGTGAGTACCCACGTTGCAGATGGACAGGTGCAATATGTATTCACCCATGTGGCTGTGGTGTGTGGTTCTGCCATAGCACATGGACCCACAAATTGTAGTGGCGGTAGGGTAAAGTGGTAGAGGCCTGAGTAGTTCTCACACACAATATGCCTGTACCTGATGTTAACAACTGGAATGGTGTATGTGAATACCTGCATATCCTGGCACTGTTCCCAGGGAAGCTAAGTGTGTGTCCTGGATGTGGGTGTGGTGTTCTGGACTGGTTGTGTTGTGTGTTACAGGTCCTGTGGTCCCAAAGCATGGTATAGAACATAACCTGCCAGTGCGATGTGCATATCTGACCCTGACGTAGGTGGCTGCAAATGCATATATATGCTATCCCCCACCTGACAGGTAGTACTACATCTACATACCTCTGTGGAAATAAAGATGTCAGCACCCTAGAAATACTACAGGTGCAGAACAGATGCCCAGTAATTCAGATAGTGCGCTTTGCTAATGCGTCTCCCTCAAGTGTCAGGGTAGGGGTTCGAATCCTGCAAATGCTCAGTGTGTGTGTGGGTGAGTGGGGTTTGTGTGTGTAAAAGGCTGTGAGAGGGAAATGTCCCTTTTGGCAACTGGGAAAACACACTACAGGATGCACATTCCCCTTACTAAACACTGATGATGTCAGCACCCTATAAGTAGAGCAGGAGAAGGGAAACCTCCCAGTAATGTGAATAGCGCACTCTGCTAATGCGTCCATCTCGAGTGTCATAACATAGTTCGATAGTGGTTGGAATCCTGCAAATGGCAAGTGTGTGTGTTTGGATGAGGGGGGTTACTGTGTGTGTGCAAATATGTATGAGGGAAATGTCCCTTTTGGCAACTGGGAGAACACACTACAGGATGCACACTCCCCTTTCTAAACACAGATGATGTCAGCACCCTATAAGTACAGCAGGAGACGAAAAGCCTCCCAGTAATGCGAATAGCGCACTCTGCTAATGCGTCCGTCTCGAGTGTCCTAACACAGTTAGGTAGTGGTTTGAATCCTGCAAGTGTGTGTGTTTGGATGGGGGGGTTACTGTGTGTGTGCAAATATGTGTGAGGGAAATGTCCCTTTTGGCAACTGGGAGAACACACTACAGAATGCACACTCCCCTTTCTAAACAGAGATGATGTCAGCACCCTATAAGTACAGCAGGAGAGAAGAAGCCTCCCAGTAATGTGAATAGCGCACTCTGCTAATGCGTTTCTCCTCAGTATCATAATGTAGTTAGGTAGGAGTTTGAAACCTGTAAATGGCATGTGTGTGTGTTTGGATGTGGGGAGTTCGTGTGTGTGCATTTCTGTATAAAAAACATGTTAGTTTTGGCAATCAGGAGATCACACTACCTGATGCACATTACCCTTTCAAAATACTGATGTTGTCAGCACCCTATAAGTATAGCCAGAGAAGAGGCACTATCTAGTAAACCGAATAGTGCGCTTTGCTAATGCGTTTCTCTCACGTGTCATGACTTAGTTAGGTAGGGGAATGAATCCTGCAAATGGCAAGTGTGCGTGTGTGTAAATGCAAGTGTGAGAGAACAGATCCTTTTGGCAAATACTACAATACACCAGATGCTGCATACTCCCCCAGTAAACACAGGGGATGTCACCACACTATCAGCACAGCCAAACAGGGCTAGTTGGCTAGTAATGCCAATAGTGTGCTCTGCTACTGTGTCTATTACCATTGTCAGAGTACAGATAGGTATGTTTTGGTAACCCACAACTGTCACGTGTGGTTGTGTCACACAGTATGACCTTGTGTGGGTGTTTGTACATAACAATGCATGCCATTGCCTAAACCAGCAATGGCATTGCACACATGATGTATGTGTGTGACACATACACATAAATACCTGTGACCTGCAGTAGTTACCATGTCTGACACATGCTTCGTGTGGATAAATGGTATTTGCAATGTATACCAATATGACTGTGTCTTACTGTGCAGGGTCCACACGTGGTATGTCCCTATACAGTGTGGGTGTCTATGGTGAAAGACCTACAGCAGGGGATACACATCTGCTCTGGGCCATATAGTGTACATGTAGTCGATGTACAGGTGCTGCATGTTCCCACCTGTTGTGGTAGTGGTAACATGTCATTCCACTGCAATTCGGTGACCACATGCTGTGAACTCTTCAACTAGTGTGTTGTAGCTACAGTAATGCTCACACACAATGTTTGGCTGGATGCAGTACGGCCTTATAAACACAGTTCATGAGACTGTCATATTGCCGGTGTTGTTATGGAGAATAGGTGGTCTTCCTGTGTATGTGAGGGTTGTGTGTGCCAGGCTATGAACCAGATGGCAGTCCGACACACTGTCAGCTGCACATGAGTAGGCCCTGATGGTTTGTGCTGTGCCAACAACCTGGAGGTGTGTGTATCTGTGTTACCTTGGGATACCACCCCCTATCCATGTGTGTTACATGTGTAGGGGACGACAGGCATGGTATGGGGCATAACCTGTCAGTGATGGGTGACACCTGTGAGCCCTGAATCATGAATCTGGTACTGCACAGACATTGCAGTTCACCGTGCTGAGGGCAGTGTCTGGTGCATGCATCTTCTACACTGCTGTTGTTGTGTAGCAGCACTGTTAGTGTCCTAACCTGTGTGATACCCACGGAGGTCGCTATGTAAACCATGTCCTGCAGCATAAGGCAGTATGTGTGTACCAAGGAGCTTTGCCATTATACATCGGGCCATGGGTGTCACGTGCAAGATGACCCGTGCACATCATTGTGGCTTCCATAGCATGTAAGCACATGTTGACAGCCAGTGGATACCCTATGAATGACAGTGGAGACTGAGCATAATGTAGACATACAACACCCTTCCCACATATAGTGGTAGAATACCTGGTGAGGGTATGTTGGCAACCAACATCAGGCTTATACTGGCCTGTGCCACATGCTGAGAGATCCATTCTATGTTCCCTATCATGTATTCCAGGGAGGTATGTCTCAGGCAGCCACACTGGCATGGTCAATGAGTGAGTCATATCTGTCCATGCCTCTGACTGACCTGTATGCATGTGTGCTGTGGTGGACCATAGTGCCCCTGAGTCATATCACTGTGACCTTCACCAGATACAGCCTGTTGAGCGGGGCCCCAGTGCAGCACACAAGACAGGTACCTGACACGTCTGTAGCAGGTGTGTTGTGTAGCCCTACAGGCTGTGAGTGTGTGGCACAGGGGATGTGCGTGCCATGTGTGGCATGTGCTCTGTTCTGACGGAACATATGCCTGTGTGCCAGCTGCGAAGGTGTGTGATGCCCAGGGCAGGCTGCTATTCTGAGTCCCCATGTATGCCCCAGTGTGTTCAGCATGCTGTCAGTGTGTGTCAATGTCTGACCGGTATTGTCGTCACTGTAATATATTGTTTTGATTTATTTATTTATCCTACATTTGTTGACTGGGATAGCCTGACTGGATGCATGTCCATTTCCAGGGGAGGCCCGTGGAGACAAGCTACGAGGGTAGCAGATACAGCATTACATAATACTAGCATTACATATTACAAACAGATTATTTACAGAGATTACATAAGTAAGCAAGTCAAACATGTTCCACAGGTTAATGTTAGACCTGAGCACAAGTCAGGATTAAATTAAAATTACACAGTAAAGTGGTTCACAGAAGTTACACATTCGAGTTAGCCAGGCTTGATACATTGACATAGCCAGTTAAGTGACAAATGTTGTTTGAGTCTACTGTTAAATTGACCTAAGGTGGACAGTAGGGTAATATCAGCTGGAAGTGAGTTCCAGGATCTACTTACAGGGTTTGCAAAGAGAGAATCACCGGCTGTGTTATTAAACTTGCTAGTCTGAAGTAGTACTTTGTTAGAGGATCGAAGTGGTCTAGGATTGTTATAGGGGGTGATAATATTTGAAGTGCAGGAGTATTGTCTGTATTATAGAGGATTTTATAGGCCATAATCAGTTGGTTATACTGCATTAGGCTGGGTATTGCAAGCCAACCAAGCTGATTTAGATTGATGCAATGATGTGTCCTAAAAGCAGCCCAGTGGCAAACCTGGCAATGTGGTTGTAGCAAATTGAGTGTTTGTTAAGGACAGTCTTGTTCATATTCGAGAGTAGAGGGGATGCATACAGAAGCGTTGAAACAAGGTGTGAGCGAGCTATGGCACCTTTAGCTGGAGGGGCTAGGAAGGCTTTAATTCTGTAAAGTGACCCTAGTTTTCTATTGATGGCTTTGATAATCTGGTTAACATGTATGTCACATTTGAGATTATTGTCTATGATGACACCTAATAGTTTCGGAGATGGGTCAGGGAGATTATTGTGCCATCAGTTGATGTTATGGTAACGGTGAAAGTGGTAGACCTACGTGTTGGTGAAATAACAGCAGTTTAGTTTGATTGGGATTTAGGATCAGACGATGTTCAGAAAGCCAGTTTGCTATTGTATTAAAGGTGGTCTGGGTAGCTGACCATAACTCTACTGGAGATGTGGCTGAGCAGATCAGAGTAGAGTATTCAGCATATTGGATACAGCTGACTTTTGGGATGACAGTATAACGGTCGTTAATGAAGATGGAGAACAGCAAGGGCCCTAGTATAGAGCCTTGTGGTACTCTGAGGGTGTTAGGTAGAAGGTTAGAGAGTTTGTTCTGCCAGAGGCCAGCCTGCTGTCGACCATGCAGATAGGATTGAAACCATTGGAAGGCTCCAGTATCTAGACAGTCTTTGCAGGGTGTGGAGTACACGTTGGTGATCAACCATATCGTATGCCTTTGAAATATCCAAAAGAGGGCTCATGGATATATAATTATTGTTGCAAGTATGGCTTATGGTGTTAGTAAAGGCTAGGAGGCCTGATGTAGTGCTGTGATGAGGACGTAAGCCATGCTGAGTGTCTGCCATAATGCGAGTTTGGATTAGGTAGTGCATGACTTGTCTATGCCGAAAGTTTCCATAATCTTTGCAAGTGGAGAGAGAGTATAGCCATCGGCCTATAATTGGAGACTTCAGTAGAGCTGCCTCCTGTGTGAAGTGGGATTACATATGACATTTTCCAGATGGTGGGAAAGTTAGATTCTAACATGGTTCCTTTGATTACCTTTGAGACGGGGTAAGCAATAGCATCATCTGGTTTTGATAGGTACTCGGCAGGGAGTTGATCAGCAGAAAGTGTAGTGGGTTTCACTGTTACAATCAAGGTACGGAGAAGTGAAGTGGCGACTGGTTGGCAGCTGGACGCAAGTAGTTTTCTAGGGATGCTACTTTCAGGACCAGGGGAGCTAGGAGGTAGATGGCTAGCTAGGGCCTGAAATGTCTCAGTAAAGAACTGGTCAAAACTATCAGGAACATCTTCAGGGGTATTATCAATAGTAGCAGCAGGGATTGGGGTTGACGTTTGTCCTGGACATAGTATATATGACATGCCACCTGACAGGGTATGGCATTACTGGGGTCAGAGAGACCAGTCCCCAGACTGGCTGTGTGGTGGCATCCCACACATGTGTTGTACGTTCCTGGCCAAGGGTGATGGCTGACTGCATACATGTGGCAGCTGTGACAATGACACATGACTCACATAAACCACAACTGGACCATAGAGGCAATTCACAGGTTACCTTTGCACATGCTACCCTAGTAGTGTGATTGCCATGGTGAGTACCAACACATAGGGCCAATGGGGAACAACATACTGAAGGTGTGTATGTGTGGGTGTACCACTACTGTTTCATAGCACTGACATATATGACAGCACACGTGGGTAAATGCCAGGTAAGACGTGTGCAATGTGTCACAGGCAACGTACATGCATACAGGACAGACAGTGACGTTCTGTCATGTGTAAAGTTGACATACGTATGCGCTATGCAGATGTCACTAGAAGTCTACAGAAGCACTGCAACTCTGCATTGCAGGTGTAAGCAGTGTTCCAGGGGACCCCAAGCGAACATGCATGCAAACAAAGCTACAGTAAACAGGGCTGGAAGTAGTGCATTATACAACAAAGAAGGAGTAACAATAACAGTAAGTAACAATGCAAATATGTAGGCACTATCAACATGTACCCAGGAATACGCAGCACAGATGCCCATGGTAGAACCGATATTATGTCATACTTATTTGTGATTTGGATTACATTGATACTGCACACATATCTACATGGGAACATCCACATGGCAAAGTCATTGTGGGCAACTTGACACCATTACTGTACATGTCCACCATTGCATATCACTACTTGCGTTAGCTTTCCCCCTGTGCTACCCATGTATGCGGTTATCTGTTGACAACCTTACCACCGGCATGCAATTATGTGCAGCTGTTATACTTTGGTATGTACTATGGGTGCAGATAACAATTCAGGACATTCATACAGTTACTGCAGCAGGCATGCTGGGATAAACACACAGTCATAGCAGCACACTGTACTGTTACCAACATGATACTACTAATACACTTCTATGTAGTCACCCTGTGCATCAGCAACGTGTTTACCTGTTCCCACAATGATGTTGGAGATTGCAGGAGGTGGCACAGTGTCATCATATGCACAGGGTGTGGATTAGGTATGCCTGAGTCAGCCACTGATACCACCAATTGACATGTGTGTGTATGTGTGTTGGTGAGGGGCAGCAGTACAGGGTGGGGCAGTGTTGGTGCAGTGTGTGCATGTATGTGGTTGCCCTAGGTGTTAACATTTCGCATGTGTGTATGCACGCACACAGTTCCACCTCATGGCTGCCATATACAGGGGTTTGTGGACAGCCACAGACTGCACCTGGCAGGCCATACAGATCAGTGTCTGTGTGCATGGACACGGTACCTGTGCCTGGCAGGGGTGCTACAGACCGTATCCAGTACAAAGCCAGACTGGGTACTGTCATCAGAAGCGGGAGTGTGTTGACTGGACACAAGTCCCTGTTGGGACTGTCCAGAGCCACGTGCACGTGGTCTCCTGGGGCGTTCCGATGACAGCACAGACCCAGCATTGATGGGGCTGCTGCTGGCACTATGGGGGCGTGCGCGAGCCTGTTGTCGTCCATGCCGACTGCCAGCTGCTGCTGCTGCTGGCATACGGCCACGTCAACGCCACAAACGCCCACCATTGCCCTGGCTCATGGACATCTGGTTGTGGAACTGCTGTAATATGTCCCCACAATGTCTGTCTATGACATCGGTGAAGTTACGGATAGCATCCGCAATGTCACGCATACTGTCCGTCATGGCTGTGCGACATGCTCTGAGCTCCCTCAGACCCTGTCTGGTGTACCTTTCCATACGTGACTGTGCCTGCATGACAGTCCAAAACATAGCTGAGGTTGACAGACCTCTTTGGGCACGTCGGCCAGAGGCAGTACGCCCACGGATGCTCCCACGAGAACCCATGGGCAACTGTCTGTGTGGTACCATCGGAGGACCCTGCCCATGGCTGCTGTGTGGGGACGCATGTGCCACAGGTACCACATTACCCTGGTCTATGCCCACTGTATCCTGTCCATCTCCTAGGGACAATGGTGACAAAGGATGTACAGGCAGGATGACTGTGCAATGATGGGGTTGACAGCTGTGTACTGTCAATTGGCTGACCAATGGCAGACCCTGACACACCTTCCTGTACCATTACACAAATATCATCATTACCAGTAGCCGTGGCACAGGATTCAGGTTCCCTGCTGCAGGTCACCAGAGCAGCCCCAGAACCTGTGGGATGAAGACAGGAAACACAGTTTACAGTCTCCAGACATTGTTACCAGTGATGCATTTATACACACATGCACACATGGACACATGCACACAGGCACACATGCAGACATGCACACGTGGACACATGCAGACGTGGACACATGCACACATGCACACATGCACACGTGGACACATGCACACATGCACACACGGTCACATGCACACATGGGCACATGCACACATGCACACATGCACACGTGGTCACATGTACACATGCACACATGCACACATGCACACATGTACACGTGGACACAGGCACACATGCACACATGCACACATGCACACGTGGACACAGGCACACATGCACAGATGCACATGTGGACACAGGCACACCTGCACACATGCACACATGCACACCCCGCAGTATACACACAGAGCACTACTGAGTTACACTACTGTTACTAGCATTATCAGGACTATTATAGGTTATGTTAAACACACTCACCAGCATGGATGGCCTGTCTTGCTGTAACCCTGGAGGGACCTGCAGAAATGATGAGATTAATGTCAGTGGGCACAACTGTGCCATTGATACTGTATATGATACAGTGTACAGAACAGTCAGGTGTACATATGGCATATTACCTGCACGCTCCATGTCGTGCTGCTGTGTGGAACCAGCCTCCATCATAATGCAGGTGTACTGCTGTTGGTGTTCTGGGGCTGGAGCCACAACACTTAGGAGTAGCCCCTCCAGTCTGGTGAGGGGGGGGTGTGTGGCCACCCCACCTCCTGTGGTGACCTGTTGCCTGTGGATATCTGATGCACGCTGCCGGACACTTCAGATTAAATCACTGCAGTGATGTTGTACCTGCTCATATGTCCTGTTATGCGTGCCAATATCATTTACCCTACGGAAAAGGTCTTGCCACAGTGTGGCCCTCTCCTGCTGATTCTGACTGGTGCGGGAAAACAGGATGTCATACTCCCGCACCAGGCTCTGGTGGATCTCCTCATCTTCCGCCACAGAGTAGGTGGGGTTATGCTGTCGCGCCATCTCCCTGGAAGAGAACACAGACAGGATATCAGCAGACCATGTCAGCAATATATGGCACACATACTATAAATGATACTCACGTGTAGTGATATACTACTACTCCCATATGTTGCATGTGTGTGTGTGGTGGTGGATACACAGGTACATGGCCAGATATCAGTGCTCAGCCAACACCTGTGCAACAATACCTGCCACATTCCACACAACATAGTAGCATGCCCCATCGGTCAGCACACACTGACAGGTGCAATGCACAACCTCACTCTGGGGGTTCATCCCAAGGTACTGTATGTGGGACACCGTCCACTACTGTGATGTGGACAGACATTATTCGGCCTGGATATACATATCCCACCACCACCACCAGCACAGTAGACTACTTTGATATGTATGTGATTAGGCAGTTATTCACTTGCTGGGACTGAGATGGTATCCATGCAGCACACTGGGCCAGTGGAAGCCACAAGCCACACTGCTGACCCCTTTGCAAATGCTTACCATGGACATGCCATGGATTGCATGGTACTTGCACACACATGTCTAACCCAGACCCTATGCACAAAGGTTAGGCATCCTGTCCGGTGGACCCCAGACAGAGGCAGATTGTATAACAATAGCAGGAGGCTACTGCAGGACAGAGCACATTCACATTAAGGGAAGGCATCTGTGGTCAGCACTGGTACTACGCTACGGTCCATCATAACAACAGCCACGGCCTACTCTGGGAGGGAAATGGACACAAACACTATGGATGACCACAAGGCCTTCTTCAGTTATGTTACACATATGGACCACATGCCTCAGATATGCTCTGTGTTAATCCACACCTACTTAACATTCACCAAACACACAGATATTGGCAACAATCTTGCAGACATGTTCGGTGCACATATCCCCCCTCCTTCTCCCCCACCTTTAAAATATTGATCCCAGCTGGATGTAACCTCCCTATCATCTCACATGTCCAGGTGAGGGCCGCCCTCAGCAGAGGAGAACACACAGCATCACTGTGACCTCATGGTACCCCTGGATGTGTGCTACCGGCACTCTGAGAGGACATACAACCGCATATAACACTGATAGTTTATCTTGGCCGTACTACAGGATATGTACATAGACAGTGGCATACAGCAACAGTGGTCCCACACCACTAAGGGGGCACCTCGACTGACCCTGGGAATTACCACATCATATGCATAACGGGCCTGGTCTGCTAAGCTATGGAATTATGCAGTATGGGATGCATATGCAGTGACATCGGGTACCTGCAGACACTTGTTCCCAGCCAGTGTGCCTTTGGGATGGGCTGATCCTGACTTTTGAACCTGGCTGACCTTTCAAAGCAGTCACTACAGCCATTGCTGGGCCAACGCACAGACAAATGCTGCCAGGATCATGGCCTATGACTGATTGACATGTGATGTATGGTCATCCTCTTTTGGTGGAACTACATACACACAACATATTACATGGACATACCTATGGATACAGACCTATGACACATTTGGAGGGTTCACAGTATGCACACTATTAACCTGCTACTTTGCATTACCTCTGTTTGTTGCAGCTGGTTGCGTTACCACAGCTTCTGCTTGCTGCTGCTACTGTCAGTGCTGACAGCTTCGGGTGACAGAGTCACAGTGTCTGATTTTTTTTTTTTTGCTCTCTCTCTCTCTCTCTCTCTCTCACTTCTCACTCTCCTTCTGTCTGCTTACAGACAATGCAATGAATGTATTGCATGTGGGGAGTGTTAGCACTGGATGCTTTTGTAGGTATCTGCATAGGTCCATGTGATGGCCTCTGCACCAATTGTAAGCCAGCATTTGCTAATTGCATACAGCCAGTTGTGTACTGATTGCAGTTCTCACTGTGATTTCAGGTCAGTGCTATAAAGGGTATGTGGGATAGGCGTTGCCCTTTCAGATTGTGAGGGGGACCATGCTGGTATGCTGTGGACAGTGTTCTGTGAGTGTAAAGGTTAGTATCTCTCTCATGCTTCAGGCTGTGTTGTATATTCACAATTCTCCATTCCTCTCTCATGTTCCCTGTAGCAAGTGTGTATGCACATTGACTCCTACAACTATATATAGATATATATTTATATATATATATATATATATGTACATATGCATACATATATCTATGTACTTTAACTGACCTTATTATCTACAAGCTGCCAACTAGCATGGCTGTTTCTGTTCACACACTACTATTATGGAAATCCAGTAGTTTTGACAGTAATTTTAAATGACATGCTTTGTGTACTACACATCCTATATTACCTTTACATTCATCCCTACTATTACATGTTATATTTATTTTAGCACAATGTTTTTGCATAAGAGTCATGGCTTAGTGGTAGGTCGTACAGACTAGTGTTTCCAAGGTCCTGGGTTCGGGACTGACAGTGGGATTTTATTTTGCTTTTGAACTGAGTACAGGACCTGTCAATCAAAGTGACTAAGGCACTTTTAAGCAGTTGTAACTGGGTTAGCGCTGGTTTGCGTGGAGCTCACGCATGCACACTGGCGGTTAGCTCCGCGCACACGCCAACACCGCTACAACCGCTTAACAGTGCTTACTCTGGCGCACACCAGCGCTAGTTTCTTTGAAAGAAAAGAAAATGGGGAGACAGGAAAGTGGTGAAAAGGGGTCACAAAGAGGGTAAGACAGTAGGGAAACAAGCTTGGGATGTGCAGGAGGGATGTAGGTAAGGCCCATAGCTGCCCATTTCTTCATCAGCAACAGCTGTGCATATGTATGTAATTTGGTGTGACATTTGAAACCTTCCACCCCTGAGAGAGGTTTCAGGACAACAATAATACTTGTTGTACAGCCAATTGTAATTGATAGGTTCCATGTCCAGCAGACATGTGCGGAATGGGCAGCTATGTATGGGGCATAATTTTTTTGTGGGTACAGAGTGCCTTTTTTTTTTTCAGGTGAGAGTGGTATGTCAGGTGAAGGAAGTCGGTACAGCTGGGGAGGTAGGTTGGGTAGGTAAACAGACAAGACAAACAAGACACATACAGGGGCGGTGTATGACACGTGTGGGGGGGTTACACAATTGACGGGGATGGAGGTTTGGATATCCAGAGCCCATGAGCCCACAGATGGCAACAGTGGAACTGATATCCCCACCCATAGGCAGTTGCCACTGTTCCTTCACTGCCCAGGACGGGGCTGTGCTGGGGGCTGTGTAGGCGGGGCAACAGGCATGCCCGTTACTTGCGCCACCCGTGCCTCGAGCTGGCGTAGGGGCTCAAGAACAGAGTCCTGAATCTCCCTACGCACCACAGTCCAGACGCTACGGAGGGTGAGTGGTGGTTCTCCTCCGGCCACACTTGCAGAGGGGGGGCGAGCCCCATCCCCTGCAGCGCTTCCACCCGCAGGTGGCACAGGGCCACCGGAGGAGGGTCCGGACTCGGCACTAGTGCCAGGTGCACTCGCCAGCTGTGGTGGGAGAGGTGGGTCCGCTGGAACCCACCTTCCCTGTCGTCCTATGTTTTGCATTATGTCATGACAGTTTGGGTTAGTGACATATAATACCATTCACAATTAGTTGTAACAGCATGCATTAGTATTCCCATCAACCAAACACCCAGATATTCACACCATTGAACAGCGTGCATAACACATGCATAATTTGAACAGAAATACACAGTCCAACAACATGCAGGGTTAATTGATGGCAACAGGCCATCAGGTGCGGATGTATGAACAGGGCAGATGCATCAACAGACATGCAGATATATATGACCCAACAGGACAAACGTCCAGGGGTGTTAATTGTGACTGCACATACCATTTTCACGTGGAATGGGTTATATGTGGTTATAGGGTGGGGTAAAGAAAGTAATATTAACACCTTCGAATAACAATACATATGCTGTACATTTCTAATAGCTACAGTTATATACACACTACTGTTCTAACTACAGTTTCCTATGTGATAACTATTTCAACTTGGTGATAGGACTGTTACTGCAACATCAATATACATTTTAGTGTTCTTCATACACATTCATATCTAGCTTTGTTCAGCTACATTATCTTGCTACATTTGCTTTATATAGCTGTAGACAAGTGTGGATGTTTGGTATATCAGACAATCATCCTATCTGCATATTTCAGACTGAGAGCAACATATCCAGATTTTGGGATACACATTCCACATGCAGCAACACTTTGAACAGATTTCGCTGTTTGGTTTTGAATCTCACATGCATTTCATTCTGTCTTGACTGCAGTATACTTTATTCAGGGTTATTACTACTGTATTGCTGGATTCATGACACTTTCTCACACTCTCTCACTTGCTTTCATTTTACTATTCAGGATGGTACTTACTTCTAAGCTTTATTGACATGTTTTACCTGTAGTTATTACAATCCTTTCCAGCAGTCTCACTTCTGTCATGTTTCAGTATTTCCACAGGGATATATTTCACACATGTGATTTCATCATCTTCTGCAGCTATACTTCTCAGCCTGCTGCAGGTTGTGTACTATTTTCTTACAGGTAGGGCATTTTTATTTCAGAATATATGTCAGACAGTTTCATTTTTTGGTTTAACTTACAGGCTGAAATACACTTTTGTAATCAAGCAAGACTTGCAGACCCTTTCACACTGTTACTTGCAGATTTTATTCCTTACTGACTACACTGCACTCTTTTGCTGACTGTCATACTTTTATATTTCTTTACGGTTACTGGTAGTGGATTACTGACCTGCCAGGTGGCACAACCGCACCAGCCTATCGCCATAGGCTCTGCGGTTCGCAGAACGGACACCTGCAGCTGTAATATAAATGAAGTAATATTGGAATACACATCTCCATAATATCAGCTAGTTTAATTTCTTACATACATAATTAAATGTTACTTACTCAGTAGTGGGGCGTTGGGTGCTTGCCGGGCCTCCTGGATCCAAAGGTTCAGTTGGTCCTGCTTGCGTCTCTTCAGGTCTGCATGGTGGTGACGGATCTGCTCACCAGTCCTTGGAATCCCTGTGGCACTGGTGAGATCATGAGCTAACCGGTCCCATGCCTCAGCCCTGTATGCTCCCCAGAGGACCTGGCCCTGCATGAGTTGGGCCTCATGATTATAGACTAGGAGCCAGACCATGTACCTGGACTCCTCAACACCCCACCTCTGTGCTCAGAAGCAACTACCCTCTCCTACTCCTGTCATTCTGCCTGCAGGTCAGTTCTACAATCGTTTATGTTGTGTATTCCCGCCTATGGGGCTTATATAGTCCGTTTTTCCCGCACATATCTGTGATTGGCCATTTTGGAATTGTATCAACTTCAGTAAACCTGCATTGTCATGCTGTAGTTTGTATTCATTCCTATATATTAGCTATTATTGCATTTCTAGGTACTGCTGTCATGGCTTAGTGGTTCTGTACCTTGACTATGGTGTATAGTATCCTGGGTTCGAACCTGGCCACTGCTTTTTATTTTTCATGACTGTCTGGACATGCTGAGGGGTGTGTCTGTGTAAAGGCAGTTTTGATACGGCTTGCTCAACGTTGCCCATCGGTTAGCTTGTTTGCGTGGTGCGCAGCTCCGCGCAAATGGGGTACGCTGCTTTAAGCCTCATTTAGCTATCGGCACGCATATTACGCTCAGCTCAGTTAGGGGCACATAGATTTAGCATGTTAGACCACTGCTCAGCTACGGGCACTCATTTTGCACCAGTTAAACCACTGCTCATCTACGGGCAGATGCACTCACTCTGTTAAACTGTAGCTCAGCTATGAGCACATCTGGCATTTTTTATTCTTTTGTTACCTCACATGTCTTCAATATAAATGGGCTATTTCATTACATTTTACATATATTGTGGTTTTATGTGTACATATTTGTCAGGGACTTGTTTCCTGCTTATTTTGCAAAAAAAAAAATTGGTGTTGTGGGGGCTCGAACCATGACTGCCTGCTCTTCAGCCAACATCTCTACCACTACGCTATTGCTTCCTGGCTTATTTTGCATATTTAGTTCTTATATGCTTTCCCACTGACTGCTAACTGTAGCTGCGCTACGAGCACGCCAGCATAAGCAGCGCACTCACGGTTAAACATTTTTACAATTTAAAAAAAATATAAAACATGTTTATTTATATGTTTTCTGTTCATAGTCTGTGGGGGCATGTGTTGTGTTCTGTTTATTCACATTTCCGTGGACTCTGTCGTGGGTGTTTACTTTGAGTACTTTTCCTCTTCTGGGGGCGTGTCCGCTTACAGGGCTCAGCCTACGGACATGCCCCCTACTGTCTTACATGGACCGTGTTGGCCTTAAGTGTGATTCAGCATGCTCTCATTAATATGCAGAGTATGCTGACATCACTCCGTTTAACTGCAGCCTCCTTGTATGAGTTATAACTCTTACACGGAGGCTTCGTGAATCCTGCCCTATAAGTTTTTATTATAAGTTGACTATCCAAAACCTTATGTTCATTAATGCATTGTTGCCAGCAAATTAATCGTTTCTTTTCCCAAGTAATGAAAACCGTCCTATGCATTTTGTTTAGAAAATTTCTTGTTACATTGAAAGGATATAAATGTTCTAGCCATAACTTTATATCTGTATTAGAAGTTACAAATTTCCTAAATGAATTATACATATCATTTACGTATTTTAGATTAGTAGGTTTTGTTAGATTATATTGAAGGCTAGCGCATAAGATATGCCATGGTTTATTAATATGATTGTCTATCATTAAATTCTTTAAAATGGTATTTTCATTTGAATAAATAACAGTGTGGAGAGATTTCCAGTTAGAAGAATAGCACGGATCTATTCTGTTGTGCTTCTTACCTTCACTAATTACAGTACTTTATTGAGAAGTACTTATAGACTCATGTGATCTGGCCCCATATGTCTGAACAGTATCCTGTCCTCTTCCAGGAGTCACTCCTACTTGAGTCTACTAAGTCCTAACTAGTATACGAATAGAGGTGACTACAAATGCTTGGTACTACCACACTCCACATCAGTGTGATCATGGCATCATCTCTACTTTTATCATTTCCAGCTGACTCTCTGTGGCAGTGCTTTGAACCCTAAGAATGTCATAGCACATCTGCTGCTGGGCAGCCAATGTTTTACATGTTTCTTGTGATAGCTGTAACAACTCCCCTTTGTAACATTGAAACTGTTGATATTGTTTCATAGTTTCATAGTTTCATAGATTAGTACTAAGCTAACTGCCCTTGCGAGCCATTTTAAGCATAGCCAATTATCCCTTGTGAGACTCAAACCCTGCACCTTGTGCTTGCAAGGCAAACACCTTAACCATTAGGCCACCCTCCCAATCCTCTGAATGTCTGCCATCATCGTGAAGTGTGAGTGTGATGTCATCATATGCATGACTTTATGATACACTGTCACTTCCTGCAGAGTTACTAACATGTTGTGGGGTGAGAGAGTTTGCCATTAAATTTGGACACTACATGTTACTTTCTTCAGGCTGCCTCATAAGTGTAACTATGGAACTGTCATCATATCTTCAACAGACACTGTGCTACTATCCTGCAATTGTATTGGTACAACAGTAGTATTATTTCTGCTGTTAGCCCTATAAAAATGATTTGAAAACATTACCCATGAAGAAGTACCATAATCTGCAGTATATGCTTAGTAACGAGGTATGAAGGAGTATGAAGGACACTTACCATGCTCAGTGTCTTCATAGCCATTTTGTGTAGATGTGAAAGGTTCACATATTAATAGTAATTATCATGTGTTTAATCTAACTATCCCATGTCAGCATTCAATACTCTCTATAAGTAGATACTACGTTTTTTAAACCAACCTTCTTCAGTAGAAGTCCTACTGCTGCAGATGTCGGTAATAGTGAATGTCCGCACCACCTCTGGTTATTCCACAGCTGTTAATATCTGTGTCATGGTCATCTCCATGAATGGAGAGGAGGTATTCCTCATCTGGAGTTAATTAGATAATTCCTGTGCCACCCCACCCCCTGTACTGGGATGGGAAATTGCATTTTGTCTCACTTGCTTCTACCACATCCTACCATATCATCTGCCCTCTTCTTGCAATGTACAAATGTATGGTATCTTCCACCCAATGCAATAATGTTGAGGACAACTAGATTCCAGGCATTTGTCCATCCAGCTTGTTTGGGCCCCCCATTTACCAAACAGTCATTTACCATATGTTCTTAGGGATGTGTTTTTCCTCATGGCTGAAACTGTGATTTATCTGCCTTTATCCCTTGTTCTGCATCATTACTGTATATAAAAATATATGCGACAGTCATCCATAAACAACTTTTGATGTAATCATCAGTCAAATAACACAATAATGAAAGCATGCCTGCCTTCCTCATTTTTTATGGTGATATAAACTCCATAATTATCCACACATGCAAATCTGAGTCCAGCCATGTATAGTTGTGCAGCAGTAATGTATGCAGTATCATAAATACATTCACAACAGTAAAGTGATCATTTTAAGACATGCATCCTTCTCATAGTCCTACCACTGCCTTGTATTCATTACACTGACAATTTTTATTCTTCAGTGACACTCAGAAATCTCCACGTAAAGGCACATTTGTTGAGCCAACAACACATGCTTGCCACTTCCTTTCTTCCCAATTAAAACACTGCATTTCTACAATGCATGCACAACCTATACACGACACCAGAGTAATAGATGTTCCTACTGATCACTAATCATGGTTTGCATTTCTGCTATCATGATTTTCTGTTTAGAAACAACAGCTTTACATTCTTCACTAAAGCTCTCATCCTGCACCAATCATATGCTTAAAACAAACCATTTCTTGAAGTAAGTCACTAATTTGGCATCAATTTGAAGTGTTTCATATTAAATTATAAAAGTAAAAATATTTTAAAGTAAGAAATTGAATGCTGTGTGACATGATGTGTGAATTTATTGTGTGCATTTTCTCCTTTATCCCCCCCTTTTCTTTCTTTTTCTTATTTTAATTATGTCCTTGTTTCTTCTTTATTATTTGCTTTCTCTTCCTTTTATGTTCATGTTTTACAGAATCAAAATCCTAAGGAGTGGGCCCAGCACTTACCAACCAGATTAGGGAGCACTCACACTCTGCCTGTCTGCAGATGTCCTTGCCAGGCTGGGGTGGTGGCACCAGCCGTGCAAGCTCCCCAGCACACATAGTAGCCTGGCAAGCCTCCCTGAACAGGAGCTTCAGGACTTCATTGAGGATGTGCTGGAGAAGACTGTAGACAAATGAGTTCAGCCAGTTGAAACCTCTCTTCAGAGTGTCCAAGAAACACTGTCCTAGTTGGTGCCACCACTGCACAAACAGAGGCCCCTACTCTATCAAGATCAGGGTCCTCCTCTGCACCACCATCTGGCAGTGGAAACATTTGAGGCTCTGTGGACTGAGGACTCCTGCACATCTCCTCCATTCTTCTTACTCCCTTACGCTCGGAAGATGGTAGTGAACCAGAACTGCTGGCTGCAGAGTATATTAAAATATCTTTATAGACTTGGGAGATTAAAGTTTTATATATATATATATATATATATATGTATGTATATATATATATATATATATATATATATATATATATATATATATATATATATGTATATATATATATATATATATATATATATATATATATATATATATATATATATATATATATATATATATATACACACACACACACACACACACACATATAGATATATGGAATCACTTCATAATCTTGAAATACTGAAATATCGAATTTCAGTATCTCGAGACTATAAAGCCAAAAAATCAATATACCAAAACCCAAAACCGGGAAATTCAAAACCGCAATTTGTAAACACAGCCTACACCACACAAACAAACACAGACAAACCTTCCTCCCCACACTACAACAAACTAACAAACCAGCACTAATACACACACCTACCCTAAATGCACCCCCCCTGTGCCCCCCACACCCCCGCTATGTATATATACCAACTCTGAGGTCGCACTAAAAATGACACAGACATGAAACCCACCACTACACAATCTACATTCCTCTCACACAGACACATATCACATACTTACAAACAACACCATTCTCAACACGTAGACACTCACACTCTTACCTACATACCTTAACCTACATCTACAACTTCCCACAACACTAACATACAATAAAATCTCTACCCAAAACCCTGAATCTCCAGCTATCCAGTAACACAGCGCACCACCATGACTGCTAATTTGACATTTCCAGATTTGGTTATGGTGAATCCATATATGACATACTTTAGCGAAAGTTCTTTTCACCGAAAAAGCACCTTTGCTAAAGTGTGGGAAAAAAAAACACAGAGCTCACATTTAGGTGTGGGGGGGGGCAAAACCCCCTGCACCCCCCACACCCCTTCTACTTTAATATTCTCAATCCAAGATCGCACTACAGTGGGAAAAAGGGAATATTCCCTTATTCCCACTGTGCTAAGATCTCAGCAACATCCATTTCCCCATGTTTTTCTCTTTTTTAGCACACTGTCACAAAAGTGCTTTTTCAGTGAAAAGCACTTTTGCAAAAGTGTGCTCGGCCATTTCACGTTCGGTGAAACAGATGTTCAGTAGACAGTACAGATCCCATATACATACACACGCACACACATATATATATATATATATATATATATATATATATATATATATATATATATATATATATATACTCAAACACACACACACACACGCATGGATGAAAACATATACATAGGTGCCTTACCTTCAACTACTTCTAACTTTTTTCTACCACTCCATTTCTGGAAGGGTCAGTTGTATAACTGCTGCTCACTGTGTCTTAAACCATATATATAACTTTGAAAATAATGTTATGTTTTGTAAAATGTGTTATAATAAGTTAGTACTATATGTGGTAAATGCTGGTCTTGCTTATGACTGTAATTTGCTTGAAACTAGCATTTACTAAATGTTCAGTGTGTATTATTATCTTGAAGCTTTTCTCCCCGGGCTTCCGCTGAAAATGGACATATATCCAGTCAGAATATCCCAGTCAGCAAATGTAAAATAAAATAAATGTATGAACTTGTATGCTTCTTGTTGCAAAATCATCAGCTCTCCCATATGGTAGGTCTTAGTGCCTGTCCTTCATCTAACAATGTATGCTAATAAACTGCCTTAACACCAATGCACAACTGCTAAGCACCATTTCTGATAACATGTTTAACAACTATTTTATTCACTGTCATGTGAAAGTTAGCATTTTGTGAAATATTGATGGCTCATTTGGACTGCAAAGCTACAAAATCATCTGCTGAATTTATTTTATTTTTTTTCTGAATTTGTTAACTGGGGTAAAGCACAGATCCCATTGAACCCATTTCAGTCTCATCCTTAGGAAAACACAATAGATACATGACATTATTGTGACGCCCGTGCCCTGGCTCATCAATCAAGGAGCCTCAATCATCACCACTAACACCAGTGAGGGGCATCTCATATAGGAGGAAAGGATAACAAATCCGCACAGTAAAGTGCAATTTCCCTTAAGAGCACACACAGATCACAATCAGTCTGGGGCTGGTCGCTCCCTTACTCTCCAGGTCCCCAATAAGACTCCCCACTGGCACAGCTATAGGGTCCAGATCTCAGCCAGCTGGGCAAGCTAAAATCTTCAGCACCATCTCTGTCCAACCAGTGTTTCATGTCCCTGCCAAGTAGCTGACACACACACACTTTGAGATAAGAGTTTATACAACCACACAGACACTCCTGGGGAAGGCTGGCACAGGTTTTCCAGCCGTGCCCCTTTTACCCAGACTATATGGTAGAAATAACTGCCACCACCCAGCTAATATTTATCAGCTACTCAAAGGCCCTTAAAAGGGTGTCCTATTATTACTGTGCAATATTATTATCCAATTGGTAGCCAAGGCTTATTAGAGTGACTTGGTACGGTAATCACTATGAATATGCAATGTACTCTAGAGCTTAAATTATCTCTACACAAAACAGCCACAGTTGAAAGGTTTTAAAATATTTAATAATGAATAATAAAAACACCAGACAATACTTCTTACTACACAGTGCTAGTCAAGAGTTCAGAGATCACAGAGAAATACTTAAAATAATTCAGTAGTACAATTCTGACATCACAGAAAAACACTTAGTCTCAACTTTCTAGTTTCTAAATAATGCTAAGAGAAAATACAAGTGTAAGATAATTTACATAAGAGCAAGACAGTGCTGTGAATTGGATGGTCATGACAAAAATGCTCAATCCTCTCTGGTTCTCTCTGTTTAAATTGAAATTGCAGTTCTGATTCACATTACATCATTCTTCACACTTTCCTGAGGTTTCCAGGCTACACATTACATAATTCTTCACACTTCCCTGGATTCCCAGGCTAATAGAAACTGCATTTACATTCTTAACATCTCCTTGTGTTATCTTGCAGCTGGTCAGGCAGCAGAGCAATAAAAATACATTTGCATGTTTAAAAATATCAATTTAACTCTTGGTTAAAACAATAGAAAGAATGTCTTAATCTAGCCAGGCTGGAGCCGACTTTAGATCAAAGGGTCACAACATGCTTTTACTTGGTCAGTAGAGAGCACCGTTGTTACATTTTTTTCAGTTCCACAGGTAACACTATTTCTTTACATTTGAGACAACAAGCCTGTAGTTTACATTCATATTTACAAATGACAGAATTATCTGCAAAATTCTATCTGGCTAGGCTGGCACCCTTCATCTATCTTTACCCACTTTTCACAATTATATACTGAATGAATGATGTATGCAATATATGCATATATTATATAGAGAGTGAATATCATAGTTGGCCTGAGGATATGAAGGAAATAGGTAAATGACATTATATATACAGAGTGATCAAAAATAACACAGTATATACATACATTAAATACAGAGTGGCATCAGAGCTGATATGCTGAAATAATCGCAAAAGTAAAGTCAGAGCAAGGTATGTAGACAAAAGAAAGAAGTAACTAATATTACTAATGAATAGCTAATGTTTGTAATTTACTTTTCTGCTGATATAGGATTAGGAAAAGCACCTAGTTCCTTCTTTAGTTCATGCTTCAATACCCACATGCCCCATTTCTATAGGTTCCTATTGGTACTTACTAGGCTATTGCTCCATGAGGACCAT
Organism: Protopterus annectens; assembly: GCF_019279795.1. NCBI lineage: Eukaryota > Metazoa > Chordata > Ceratodontiformes > Protopteridae > Protopterus > Protopterus annectens. Next base: position 1,106,788,028 of record NC_056748.1, on the reverse strand, counting down.
TAGAAGCTTAAGTCATACAACTCCGTAAAGTTTTTTAGCTTTAGAAATGAGCAGAATATTTATATCACCCCTATACATGATGGACAAGGGTGCTAAATCAGGGTGAATTTGTTGTTACCTATCTGTTCTTCCAGATTACATTTGAACAGTGTAAGACAAGTACTTTTCTTTATGCAGAAAGGAAGGCAATTACAAAGTTATGATATTCTTTGTGATACATGCATATCTATCCCTCCAGCATGTTCTCTAAATGTTGCAAAAGAGATATAGACCTCTTGACTGGGTGTTTATGCCCCCATCAGACTTGTGAATGTACAACAGATCTAACAGGATACGTTCTGCTGAGTTTATATATGCAAGGCAGAGATCACCACTCAGAAGCCTGTATGGCACCAGGAAGCGGGTCAAGGCTTTGAGATGATCTGCATAGTTTTATGATTTAGACCATTAATTTTCTTAGTAAGAAAGCATTGCAGACATTCAAGTTGTGCCAAATGTTTGGACAGGTGCATGCCAAAGTGGGCATTATACTCAATGCTTTGCCTGATGAATGTGGAATACAGTCGAATGATCATGTCCGGGAACTTGAATGCCTTACTCTTTGTAATATGCTGTGCAATAAAAAGCACTTTCTTACAATAGTGGAAAGGTGGTAGTCAAATAACTGTGTGCACAGGTTACCAGGCCTCTAACTACTGGATCAATTTTCAGGGGTGTGTTGTAAATGTGATAGTTACAAGGGCCTTATTACTTGCCAAAGGATATTATTATACATTTCTTCATATTCAGTTTTAGTCCATGGTTTTGACATAGGTATTGGTGTAGGAAAGGCCTTCTTGGAGGATCTTAGTGCCCTCAGGGGAGTTTATGATGGAGCAAAGTTTCCAGTTATCTGCTAACTCTGTCAGCTTTGGCATCTGGGATGTAAATGCCAAAGGGGGATGGCCCAAGGATTGAACCCTGGAGGCACTTTGCTAGTGGCAGGCCTTTTGGAGGAGGTAGATCCACCCACTCTAATTTCCTGAATTCTGTTTATCAACCAGTTTGCTGACCAAGAAGTTACATAGGGATTGAAATTTATCTGTGATAGTTTATCTATAATGCCTGAGTGTGAGATTATATTGATCACATTTGTGAGGTCTTGACATGCAGTGTGCACTGATCTGCCTTGTTTCAGTAACCTTCCCAAAGAAGTCAACCTATTTAAGTAGGTAGGACTTCCTTTAACAAATCCCATCTGGCTTGGTCTGGGAGATTGTAGGCTACCTATGTCATTATGTCATTATTTATTAATTCCATCTCAGCCTAAATATAAAAAAAGATATTTTATAAGTTGAATATCCAGAATGCAGAATGCATTTGTAGAACACAGAAAGACTCCTTTACTGTCACTGCCAAATGGGAGGTTTGCAGACCAGCTCTGCTCGCGCTATATATTTATATTTATATATATATATATATATATATATATATATATATATATATATATATATATATATATACATATATGTGTGTGTATATATATATATATATATATATATATATATATATATATATATATATATATATATATATATATATATACATACACATATATAGAAACACATACACACACACACAATATATATATATATATATATATATATATATATATATATATATATATATATATATATATACACATGGGAACACTTTACATGCTCAAAATTCTAATATATCGAATTTTAGAATCTCGAGCTTGTAAAGTCGAATGGAAGGAAATCGCGAACCCGGAAATGTTGAATGCAGAATGTCGAACCTGCGGTATGGATAGTATGTTAAGTAAGTGTACCTTTTTAGGGTTTTGGGGAGGGTTTGTATGTGTTTGAGTGTGTTGGGACGTTTGAAGTGTGGGTTAGGGTAGGTGTTGTGCAGTGTGAATGTGTTAGTGTTGGGAGTGCTGGTGTTTGTGTGTATGTGATGTGTGTTTGTGTGGGGGTGTGTGGAATGTGTGGTGCTGGTTGTGGAGTGTTGTGCAACCTCGGAGTTAGTATATATAAGTAGAGGGGGGGGTGCAGGTGGGCTTTCCCCCTGCATATACTAAGAATAGGTGTGTGTATGTGTTTGGTTATGTGCGTGTGTGTTATGTTTGTTGTAGGGAAGTGTTGGGAGGTATGTACAATTGTCTATGTATGTGTTTTCTAGTATGTGATGGGTGATTTTCGGGATTTTGTGTATTTGCGATTTTGGGTGTCGGGTGTATGAATGTTCAGTGTTTAAGGTATTCGGCTTCATAGTTTCGTGATACTGAAATTCGATATTTCAGTATTTCAAGATTATGAAGTGAATCCGTATGTATGTATATATATATATATATATATATATATATATATATATATATATATATATATATATATATATATGTGTGTGTGTGTGTGTGTGTGTGTGTGTGTGTGTGTTTGGTTGACATCTGTTTGACTGACCCCATTTGGTCCATTATACAGAGAGCTGACAAGTGTGCAAGATTGACAATCCCCAGGTAGGGGGTAGAGGAAGCAGCTTGACTGCGAAAGTGCTCACCATTGTGCTTGTTTCATTAAACTAGTATTTTATCTAGCCGTGGTTCAGTGCTCTTTACATATATTTTCTACATATATATATTTATGTATTTATTTATTTTACATTTGTCGACCGGGCTAGTCCAACTGGATATATGTCCATTTTCAGCGGAGGCCCAAGGAGAAAATCTCCACATGCTAAAAAGAGACAGTACATACATCACTGAGTGATAAACTCAGGCAGACATGTTTAAAAAAATATTGTCAAAGAATACAGGCAGATATCAATATACACAATGTGCAGACATTACATCTGATTGGCAAAGACATATCAGAAAATGTGAACATAGAATGCAATCAGATCTCATAATTCACAATTAGACATTCAAATGCTATGAGGCATAGATACTTGGCTAAACAGCAGGTTGGGTAGCAAAACATGTATTAGTGAAGTTGTTAGTCAGGTTTAGAACAAGAGCACAGCCAATGAGATGTGAGGTATTTTTTGAGTTCTCTTTTAAATAGGGGTAGTGAGGTTTTCTTGGTAACGGTAGTAGGGAGTAGAGTCCAGATTTTACCGTCTGAGTTGGCAAATATAGCATTGCCTGCAGAGTTGTTGGAGTTTTGGGTCAGTATCATTAGTTTATCAGCTGAGCGTAATGGCCTGGAAGCACTATGAAGGGTGAGAATATTTTTGAGGGCAGGGGTGTTATCAAGTTGATGAAGTATTTCATGCACTACTATAAGCTTGTTGAACTGTAGATGGGTAGGATACTCTAGTCATCCCAGTGCTTTGAGGTTCTGGCAATGGTGGGTCCTAAAAGCGAATCTGGCTATATGATTGTAACATCCTGATAATTTGTTGAGATCAGTTTTGGATAGGTTGGTGAGAACAGGGGAGGCATACATAAGGGTAGAGAGGAGGTGTGATCTTGCAACAGCTACCCTAGCTAGGGGGGGGGGGGTGAGGAAAGGTTTGGCTCTGTACAGGAAGCCAAGTTTTTTGTTGACGGACTTTATAGTGTGATTGACATGTTTATCAAATTTAAGGTTGTTGTCTATTATTACTCCTAGAAGCTTTGTGTGGTCATCAGGGGGGGTAATGGTGTCAAGCTAGAGCTGATGTTGAAGGAAGGAGGAGAATTTCTATGGTTGGGGGAGAGAAGTAGTAGCTTGGTTTTGTTAGGATTTAGAAGCAGGCAACCATTAGCTAGCCATGTTTCTACCGTGCTGAATGTAGTCTTGGTGAAGGTTAGAAGTTGTGTAGGAGAGGAGATGGAGCATATTAGCATTGAGTCATCTGCATGTTGGATGCAGGTGGCTCCTGGGATGGTGGTGTGCAGATCACTGATAAAGATAGAGAAAAGAGGGGGACCTAGTATGGATCCTTGTGGGACACCTAGGGTTAGACGAAGTTGAGATGACAGCTTGCTCTGCCATAAGACAGCCTGCTGTCTACCGTTTAGGTGGGAGACAAACCATTGTATTGCGTGTTGGTCTAAACCAATGGTTTGTAGGGTACTGAGCAGTAGCTGATGGTTGATCAAATCAAAAGCTTTTGAGAGATCTAGGAAGAGTGCTGAAGATAATTTGTTGTTGTTACAATGAAGACTGATGACATTAGAGAAAGATAGAAGAGCCGTGGTGGTACTGTGGAATGGCCTAAAGCCAGGCTGAGCGTTGGCGAGCTTTCGGTTTTGAATAAGAAAGTGCATGATTTGTTTGTGTATGCATCTTTCCATGATTTTAGCAAGTGGTGAAAGAATGGTTATAGGTTTAAAGTTAGATAATTCTGTGGAACTTCCTCCTTTATGGAGAGGTATAACATGTACTATTTTCCATATTGCTGGGATGGATCCTTTTGAGATGGATCTATCGATCAGAATAGAAATAGGAAGTGCTATGGCATCAGCTGCTTTTTGAAGATATTCAGCTGGGAGGTGGTCAGCAGTTAGTGTAGTAGGTCTTAGCTTTTTGAGTAAGGTCTGGATCAGGTTGGTAGGCATGGTTTGAAAGGTAAAAGTGGGTTAGGTGCTGGGAGGATCAGGGCTAGATGTGCCAGAGTTGGTGTTTGTGTCCGATGGAGTGAGATGGGTAGCTAGAGACTGGATAGTTTCAGTATAGAAGGAGTTGAAGCTGTTTGCAATTTCAACAGGGGATTTATCAAGGGCAGCTGATGGGGTAGGAGTGGCGGAACTGCCTGGGTGGAGAAGATTGTTAATACCAGCCCAGAACTTTTGAGGTTTTAGCTGATATTTTTGTTGTAGGAGGGTTTAGTGATTTTTTTGTCTAGAATGACAGATTTTTTGTTCTGGTTCCTTAGCTGCCGGTATCTTACTTGGTCATAGGGGCTTTGGTAACATGCCACCTGGCCCAGGTTTTCCAGCCTTGAGGGTGGTACACAGATTCCTTAAGAAAGAAAAAAATCAACAAAAAAGGAGGACTACTTGTACAGGAATGACTGCTTTTGATATTGGTATACAAACGTCTAAAATAGGCTGCTGTCACAACATCTTATGTAAGATCCGTGTCAAAGATCACTTTATATTCTTATTATTATATTAAGAAAAAAGAATTCAAGCTGGATCTGCTTGTTTAAACCTTGGTTTATTAAGTGACTACAAGAGATGAGTGCCCTTGTCAGAGCTTCATTAGATCCATCTGAAGTGTGGAGTATACCCAGTTTGAGGATATGAGTGCAACATTCCTTGCTGTTGGCATAAGGTGCTGTACTCTTAGCCTCAACTGACCATCATCTCCAGTGTGCACTGAAGTAATTATCTGTGATGAGAATAAACACTTCCAATTCACAGGCCATGGTGAAAGAGTTCAAGTATCTTAAATCTTGTTCACGAGTTAGAGTAGAGGGGATGAAGATACAGCTCAGTGGACTGGTGTAGTGGTGATAGTTTAATTATTTTAGTTATTTATTGAGAGTTGTTTACTGAGAAGGTCAGACTGGGTAATCAATACCCATTTTCAGTGGAGGCCTGTGGAGAAAATCTCTACAGAGTTAAGTAACATCAAATAAAACACTAGTACAAATGTAATTAAAAATATATACACATAGTAATTGATAGTGGAATATATGGGATACAATAAAGCACGTGGAGAAACCAATGATATAAAAATAAAAATAAATTAAAAAAAATGACAATTAAATATGACATTATATACAGAAGTATAGTCGACTATGCTAGGAAATAAAAATATACAAGTCCCCCCCAAGGGTGGGCAGAGGACAGGTGTTGAAAGGTACAGATAAACAGTATGACGGGATGTTAGGCTATTAAGAATTTAAAGTATTTTTTTAATAAAGATCATACAGCTGAGGTACACAAGTAGAGCCATGAGTCTGGGAGAAATTATTTGAGAGGGGATGTAAATACATGGAGTTAGATACAGTTCTGATTGAATTTGGGATAGAGTTCCAAAGTTTGGACATGCAGTGTGAGTATAAATTTTGTCCCATACTTTTCTGGTTTATAGATTTCAAGCAGGTTTTGTCTTGAGAGGGCAGAGAGGAATCTGGGAGATAGTGATGAAGTACTGAGAAGATAGAAGGGCAGGTAAGGATTATATAGTATTTTAGGGATTAGATGAAGTTGTGTATGGGCTAGCTGACATGGGAGTTCTAACCAAATGACAGCATGTAATGCAGAGCAATGCTGAGCTTTATGTGGCAGGTTAGCTACAAATCTAGCTATCTTATTATAGCATTGGCCCAGTTGTGATTTAAAAGATATTTGGATGTTAGTTAAAATAGGAGAGCCATAGGGAGGAGAGGGTAGAAGATAAGTGTTAGCCAAGGTGATTCTACTAGAAGGAGTAAATACTTTTTCTGCTCTATATAATAGACCAAGCTTTTGATGAGTTATTTTTATATAGTTTTGTATGTGGAGATCAAACTTTAAGTTGCCCTCTATGGTGACTCCAGACATTTTGCTATACGTAACTACTTCAATAGCTGTATTGTTTAAACAAGTATTGTAGAAGTTACTTTTAGCATTAGCATGGGACTCTGAAAAAATAGCAGTAGCATACTTTTGAGATTAAGTAAAAATAGTTTTTGATTTAGCCACAACTGGAGGCATTTTTTGGTATGGATTTTAGTTGCAGTGGGCTGTCAGATGAGCAGATGAGCTAAGTCATCTGATACTGAATAAGGCAAGCTTGATCTTTTAACTAGCAGAAAAGGAGAGAAAGACGAGAGCCATTTGACAGATTAATATATTTCAGATACGTAGTTAGAGAACCATAGAAGAGTTGGTTTGGAATGGCCCAGAGAGGACATTTGAGTCAGAACTTTGTCATCTGGCACAGAGTCGAAGGCTTTTGAGTGAGCTAGAAAAGCAGAAGAGATAAACTTCCCTTGGTCTCCAGCCTTATTAATGTTCACAAACAATCACAAAACACAAAATCACGAACAGACACACACCATACACCACACAACGCATACATCATCCAACCCAAACCACAACAAACAAAACACACACAAACACAAAAACACAAACAAATAAACCTACACTTCATATAAGCAGGGGGGGCGAGCCCACCTGCAGCCCCCATGAAGGGGGCTGCACCCCCGCACTTATATATACCAACTCCAAGATCGCACAAACAAACACAGAAAGGAAACTCACGCCCACACATTCTACAGCCCCTTGCACACACACACACACACACACACACACACACACACACACACACACACACACACACACACACACACACACATCACACATATACAAACACCAACACATCCAACACTTACACACCCATACTTTCACCTGCCTACACTAACCCACACGTACAACTAACAAACACATTCACATACACTCTTAACTCCCACACAAAACCCTAACAAAACACTTACTTACCTTAAATCACACCTAAATCCATACACAACACAAAACGCCATCCAGTCACAACACCGCACACAACGCACCGTAAAGACATAACCACGAATTCGAGATATTCAGATTCATGATTATGCACTTTCACGATTTTCAACATTCGATTTTATAAGTTAAACTGAAATTCGAGATTTCAGTTTTTCGAAATTATAAAGTGAGCCCGAGATAGCATACTTGTTGACCCAGTCAAGGATAGAAATTCTATGATTCACATTGTTGAGTCGAGTGAAGTGGGTGGAGAAGAGTGTCAGGAGTGATTTGTGACAGATGAGTACCAGTAAGAGTGAAAGGGAAGGTCTACAAGAGGGTACTGAGACCAGCTATGTTATATGGGTTGGAGACACTGGCACTGATAAAAAGGCAGGAGTCAGAGCTTGACGTGGCAGAGTTGAAGATGTTAAGATTTGCACTGGGTGTGACGAGGATGGACAGGATTAGGAATAAGTATATTAGAGGGTCAGCCCAGGTTAGACGTTTTGGAGACAAAGCCAGAGAGGCGAGATTGCATTGGTTTGAACATGTGTTGAGGAGGGATGCTGGGTATATTGGGAAAAGGATGCTAAGGATGAAGCTGCCAGGTAAGAGGAAGGCCTAAGATAAGGTTTATGGATGTGGTGAGAAAGGACATGCAGGTGGTTGCTGTGACAGAGCAAGATGCAGAGGACAGGAAGAAATGGAAACAGTTGATTTGCTGTGGTGACCCCTAACAGGAACAGCCGAAAGAAGAAGAAGTGTCATAACATCAGTGGAATGGATATTAAAATCATATTCTACTTTACATTTGGTTCTGTTTTTGTTTTCTAGTGTCAGTGTATTTTCTCAAAGATTATGACATTATGAACTCTTCATAAAAACCTTGCCTTAACCCTTTATTTGTTAAATATATTTTAAATTAGTGTAGAATGTGTTGACTTTGTAACAAGCACTTAAATATATGCTTTCAGTTTTATTATCAAGGATGCCTGCAAGCATATTCTATAAAATCATGCAAAGGCTGGTATGCTCCTGATAAATATATTCACGCTGCCTTTCTGCTTTCTAGCCATACATTTCATCTTCAGTTTTCTTACATGACAGCCTAATATATGGTAATATTTCCATGCTGGTCTAAGCATGGATTTTGTCACTTTGTTGATTAATAAGACAAGACAAATGAAATTAGATTATAAGTACAGCTTGTTAATTTACATTCTTCTTATTATCTCAGTAACAGCTGTTGAGCGAACTCTTGTAACAAGATAAGCACATGTGCATACGACTTTGCCCATTCATCTGCAAGATGCCATTGTTTTTTTTTTTTTTTGTTTTTCTTTTGTACTCCATGTCACCTAGACAGGTATTAGCAATCTGTTGAGAAGTTAATGCAATTGTTTATTTATCAATTAATTTATTACTGAGGTAAACAAGCTAATCAAACGTATATGTTTCAGGTATGTGTCAAACCATATAAAAATTGCTCATTGCTTTGTAACCACTTAGACTAGACAACATATAGCAAACACAGCTAGCTTACCGAAGCTTTAATTAAACTACAGGTTCTAAAATCTGTTAGCTAGCTTACCGAAGCTTTAATTAAACTACAGGTTCTAAAATCTGTTAGCTAGCTTACCGAAGCTTTAATTAAACTACAGGTTCTAAAATGTGTTAGCTAGCTTACCGAAGCTTTAATTAAACTACAGGTTCTAAAATCTGTTAGCTAGCTTACCGAAGCTTTAATTAAACAACAGGTTCTAAAATCTGTTAGCTAGCTTACCGAAGCTTTAATTAAACTACAGGTTCTAAAATCTGTTAGCTAGCTTACCGAAGCTTTAATTAAACTACAGGTTCTAAAATCTGTTAGCTAGCTTACCAAAGCTTTAGTTAAACTACAGGTTCTAAAATCTGTTAGCTAGCTTACCGAAGCTTTAATTAAACTACAGGTTCTAAAATGTGTTAGCTAGCTTACCGAAGCTTTAATTAAACTACAGGTTCTAAAATCTGTTAGCTAGCTTACCGAAGCTTTAATTAAACAACAGGTTCTAAAATCTGTTAGCTAGCTTACCGAAGCTTTAATTAAACTACAGGTTCTAAAATCTGTTAGCTAGCTTACCAAAGCTTTAATTAAACAACAGGTTCTAAAATCTGTTAGCTAGCTTACCGAAGCTTTAATTAAACTACAGGTTCTAAAATCTGTTAGCTAGCTTACTGAAGCTTTAATTAAACTACAGGTTCTAAAATCTGTTGAACTGTAGTGAAAAAGATAAACCTACTTAATGATGCTGACATTCATTCTCAGCATTATTGCATACAGGGTTATTATTCAAAATATGACCAGACATTAGAAAAAAGTAAAGTCTCAACTGTAGGATGTTCCTGGAAGTACCCTCCAGACAACTGTAATGCTTTATTCAAAGATCAGTAGGTGCATTCTTGCTGTTTACCAGTTCCTTTGGTGTGTACAGTGTGTGTGTGTGTGTGTGTGTGTGTGTGTGTGTGTGTGTGTGTGTGTGTGTGTGTGTGTGTGTGTGTGTGTGTGTGTGTGTGTGTGTGTGTGTGTGTGTGTGTGTGTGTGTGTGTGTGTGTGTGTATACAAGTAAGTGCGTGTGTGTGTGTGTGTGTGTGTGTGTGTGTGTGTGTGTGTGATTGTGTACATGCCGAAGTTAGGAAAAGACATTTTATATTTCTTGTTCATTTTCAGTTATTACTCTGAATGCAGATTACCTTTCTAATGAGTATCACAGAAGAGAGAATCTAAATTGTAATGTAAAGAGAAATTATTGTTATTAAGGGTCAACAAATATAGCACTGAATATCTGGGGTGTACAGAAATATTTAGCACATAGCATTACACAAAACAGCATAATGAGTGATGTGTAGGCTGCGGCTGATTCACAGATGCATATAATGTGAGCACACAAAAGGAAAACATTGGGCCGTAAACATAAAAAAAACTACCCACAATACAGTGTGCCAAAGGAACACTTCAGTGAACTTAGAGTGGACATGATTCTAAGAGCTACCACAATTCAAGTGCAAATGCTAATGAATTTGGCATAGGGTAACTGTTGACTCCATGAATGCTTGCCAGATTCCAAAGCACAGAATGTGCACCCAGCGACCATGAAATGCAACAAAGTGATATGCCATTACAGCCACACAGGTACTTGATGAAGGCCATTTATGCTACTCTCACACAAAATTCAGTTTTAGTATGTATTGCCATTGTAAATAAGTGAATTAATCTGAGAATAGCAGTCACATGTATAATAGAGTGCAACCACATTTTGGTTGCTGACTGCAACAGATATCAGCAAAGTTTCTAATTTCATTGTAAGACCAAAGTATTGTCAGAACACAAAAGGGATTACAACATAACTAAGCTTATTAACTAGATTGCTAAAGTTATTAAGTAAAACAAGAAAGATAAAAAAATGTATAAGGTGGTATATACATGCAAATTTATGTGATAAAAAAGTGCAATATATCAGAAATGCATGAAAGACGTAACAAACTGACAGAACATATTGAACTTTATCGCAAATGCTGTAACGTGCTGAATAGTACAGTTAACTATGTAATGGCTGCAGATTCGTTCATAAGCTGCCAGAATTTGCAATGAATAAAACAGCAGTAGGGTTCAAAATCTGCAGCTTTTAACAATGTGTGTGTGTGTGTGTGTGTGTGTGTGTGTGTGTGTGTGTGTGTGTGTGTGTGTGTGTGTGTGTGTGTGTGTGTGTGTGTGTGTGTGTGTGTGTGTGTGAGTGTGTGTGAGAGAGAGAGAGAGACAGAGAGAGAGATCTCAAGACATTTATACACAGACATAAGAAGTGTAGCAGATCACTGACTGACAATCATAAGAAATAAACTCCAGCAGTGTAATCTTTGCAATCCTGATCCCTAGGAGTAAACCCAGAAATGTATGTGAAAACTGCAGAATCCACAAGTGTGCAGTCTAATCGACACAGTACAACACAATACTAAGCCACATCCTACTCACAAAAATTTATTGCATCTTATAAATAAAAAATGTGTACACCTGTTTAAGTACATTTATCTATACATAATTCATGAGCTGGAATATCAGAATGTAGATGCACAGTTGGCAGAGGTTTTCTTTAACTTAACTTCTCCCAATGTGATTGCATTGACATTGCGGAATAAGGACAAATATGACTTAAGTATAATTTGCACAACACATAATTAATGAAGTTCATTAACAGAGAATGTCCCTGAAGTCCTCATAAACTCTTTGATATTGGTTCATTAACCAATAGTTTGGGTCAGCTGGTCAATAGACTAAATTGTTGAAATCAACATAGTAGTCAAGACTACACAATCGACAATTTAGGTGGTTGACAGTTTTGACTGAGATCTTGGTACAGTGGGGATTGGGGAATGTGCCCTTTCCCCCACTGTACTCTGCTATTGGAGTTGATACATATGTAATTATCAGGAATGTGGGGAGCACAGCCTCCCACGTAGGGAATATAGAGAGGCTTGTTCCCCTGCAAAAACTTTGTTTTGTTTTGCTTGCTGTTATTATTTGGATTATTCAAGTTGATCACAAACTAAATTGTTGATCTTGTAGTCTCGACCTTGTCAGTTTCAACAATTTAGTCTGTAGACCAACTGAAGCAAACCCATTGGTTCATCAGAAATGTACAGAGTTCGGTGCAGATGCTTATTACTAGCTTATATCTGAGTATGTGAACAAGACATGTATGATGTGCACCAAAAGGCTAATGCCAATCTTGTTGCACCAAATTAAAAATGCGACAGTGAAACAATTCCAGATCATTCCTTTGTTACCTATAAACTGACTTAACACCTCGATGAGCAGTTTTCTAACAGTGTATTTTACAGTTAACTACTGCTATCAAGGGAGAAGATGTCAACAGAGAGGAGGCTGAGGCAACCAAATGGACCAGTGAGGCCACTCTGCAGCTGCTGACCATTAGCATTACAAGGTGAGGATGGGAGTGAGACAGAGGAACTTTGCAATGATTGATGCCTGGAGCAGGAGCACCAGGGAGCTTCACAGATGAACTGGGATCTTCAGGATAGGCATGCAGGTCTGCCATCATTATGACTTCTTTTACTGGGGGACATGCAGCAACTTCAGAAATGGATTGCTGCGGTTCACAGATATCTATCAGATCCCTACAGTAAGTAAGATATTCCACAGTTTAATACTTTCTCCCTATAGTTTTCACCTATATAGAAAATGATTATTCTGTTTTAAATGTGTTATCACAGCAGAATGTTTCCATTCATAATAAAAATTATCCCAAGTGTGGCTGCCAACAATCTTTATCATGATATTACAGTAGTTTTCCTGAAAGAAATGTTGTATTTCCCTTTTTCCATAAGGAATTGAGAAGTAAACATGCATCCGCATTCTACCTGGTATTGGAGTATTGTTACTGTGGTATTGTTTGCTACATACTTTAGTAATACATGGTTAAGCTACAAATGATTTTGTATTTCGTAGGTATCAGTAGTTATGTGATTCTATACTATGTGATGCAATATATATATGTGATGTTATATATGGATTATGTTCAAAAGGCATCAGTATGTGTACCTGTAATACTTTTGTTGCAATACCTCTGGCTCCTTAATATATGATGCAATATATACGTGATGTAATATATGGATTATGTTCAAAAGGCATCAGTATGTGTACCTGTAATATTTTTGTTACTATACCTCTGGCTCCTTATTATATGATGCAATATATACGTGATGTAATATATGGATTATGTTCAAAAGGCATCAGTATGTGTACCTGTAATATTTTTGTTACTATACCTCTGGCTCCTTATGAGCCTATTATAAATATTAGAGTATCAAAAATATTCCGAAAAAAAGTATGTACCAGAGTAGTAAGAAACAAAGCTGGTAAAGAAACTAAGCATGGCGGATATTTTCCCTTTATACTACTACATATAAGAATGTTGTGTTCAATGCCCAATTCTGCTGATATTTTTAATTGTCTTCCCAGTGGTATGCCATTATAGCAATTTTCCTAGATATAGGTCACAGATGATTTTGCAGGTATTAGTAGAGCACATTAAACTTGTATTATGAACAGTACACTGAAAGCGCATGTGTATACACAAAAATGCAAAGGTAGCTTAACTGGTAAAGCATGTATCCTTTAAAGCAAAAAGTAATGTGCGTGTGAGTTCAATACCCGCATCTGTTTTCTTTCATAACCATATTTCAGTTATTTCAGCTGTTTTCTAAATTATGCATAGTATACACTATATCAATTAAATATTTTTCTTTTTGTGAATATGTATGTGGTTATGATTATTACTACCCACCTACTCCATGTAGGCTGTGAATAACTAAGCATTCCGCCATTATCCACAGACTTCAACAAGTATAATTGTCCCTTTGCACCATCTTACATGTATCTGCTAACCCTAACCTAAACCCTACCTCTGCCTTGAACCCCTACTCTGCATATTACATTAATACCTTCTACATAATAGTACTAATAATCAAGACAAAGGCACCCAAAACACTTACAAAACCAACCAGGTACAACATAAAACCTATCCAATTACAAAACTCTAACCCATGAAAACTCGGACACATATGCATGCACTCAGATGCGCATGCATGCACACACACGCACGTGCGCGCACACACACACACACACACACACACACACACACACACACACACACACACACACACACACACACACACACACACACACACACACACACACACACACACACACACACACACACACACACACACACACACACACACACACACACATGCACATACACATTACTTGTTAAAACACAGGCTTACACCAACATTTAAGCCAACCATTCTTTCCCCTACTTGGTCTTTCATACCTACACTGTTTAAAACTTGATTTCAACCAATGTGATTCTTACAGATGTGCAGTGATGCAGTTGAACTTCACTCTTTTTTATCACTCATCTATGTTTTTCACATTTGTATTTTCTGCCAAATGAATGACAACCATTTATATGTGTGTATATATAGCATTGAGTTTTTTCAAAAGGGTCTGATGAAGCCGAAAGGTGAAAGCGCTAACCCATGTCTGCATTGTTACTTCATTAAATAAGTCATTTTAGAACTGAATGAGTCTGTGCTTTGCTGCTCTGAAGGATTAACGTTATCATTTGCCTATTTGACTACTGTGACTCGAATGAGTTGTTTACGTTCCACATTGCACTTTATCTGCTTGGACTCTTGATGTTCTGAAGTTATTTTATGGACTTTTGGTATGTTTACCATGTGTCGCTCCTTCCATTTTTGACTGTTTTTTTATTTATAATTTTGGCTGCTTTGGTTGGAGCATTTACTCTGCATAGGCATTATTATTTTTTGAGTAATATACAATAGCTGAAAAGTGTGCAAACACATGATATGTACAGATTTATATAGGTAAAACTATATAAATCTGTACATAAACTAGTAAACTGATTGTAATATTAAACACAAGAGGTAATACACTGAAGAAAACAATAATTTAGTGGTATTTTCAAGGTGTTTTGAGAGTATAGGCAGCAGAGTGGAATGAAGGTGTAGATGGAAGGACGAAGATGGATAGCAGAGCAAAAGTTAAATTGTTTGTTTTATGTAGTGATAAAAGAAAGTCACAAGAGGTGAGGATGTAAATTAAGGTGTGAACAAATTTAGCATGTAGGCAGTCAGATTATGGATGGATGAGAATTGAAACGTGCATTACCATAGGGTAGAGAGATTTGCTGTAGAGATATTAATGGCGGTTCTGATAACTAATGGGAGAGAGTTCCAAAGCCTGGCAATGGAGAAGGAATAAAGCATGTTGCCAGCTGGAAGTTTAGGTGTGTCTACTTCCAGGAGTTGATTTTCATATCTAAGTGGCCTATTTGGGTGGTAGTGGGTTAAGGTGGAAGATAGGGCTGAGCAGTCTGAAGGTTTGTAAATGTATATATATATATATCTATATATATATATATATATATATATATATATATATATATATATATATATATATATATATGTCTACTTCATTTATGCGAAAGCTTAAAACAGCAAATTCATATTCATCAAACCATATGCATGGAAAGTGCAAACCGTCGAAAACTGTAAACGGAAATTTCTGTAGGTGGAGATTTCTGTTTACTTCAATGTAGTGCGATCTTGGAGTTGGTATATTTAAGTAGCGGGGGGTGTGGGGGGTGCAGGGGGGCTTGTCCCCCTGCCTACAGCTGTTACATGTCATGTTTGTTGTGTAGTTCTGTTTTTATTGTGTTTCGATGGTTTCTCGGTTTGATGCATATGCATTCACTGTTTTAAGCTTTCACCTAAATAAAATAGACCCATATATATATATATATATATATATATATATATATATACATATGTGTGTGTGTGTGTGTGCTTCTGTGTGTATAAAATGTTCAACAAAAAAAAAAAAAAACAACACTCAAAGTAATTAAAGTTTCCTGAAATTTATTAAACACCGAAGTGGTAAGCTCAGTGTCACAACAGACCCAGGAACTAGGGTTTCACTCAGTTTATCAGTGTTGTGAGGTACCAGGCCCCACATATATATATATATATATATATATATATATATATATATATATATATATATATATATATATATATATATATATATATATATATATATATATATATGGGTCTACTTCTAATGACCAAACGCTTGCAGTGAAATCACCGTCGCCAGAAAACCGACAACACACAAACCCGACAACGAAACACCGAACACCATAACACCGACACACTGCGTAAACAACACAGTACACTACAACACATATCCACTAGCCCTAACCCAAACCCTAACCCTAAGGTCCGACACTACCGCACACTCTCCTACCTGCACCCTAACCCTAACTCACTTACACCCCAACCCCAAGCTCCGACACTCACTCTCCTACCTGCACCCTAACCCTAACTCACTTACACACCCGAACCCCAAGCTCCACTCTCCCTACCTGCACCCTAACCCTAACTCACTTACACACCCGAACCCCAAGCTCCGACACTACCGCACACTCACCTATCACACACCCTAACCCTACATCCCTGAGTATTGCACACTTACCTGTCCGCTCCCTACTCCTAAATCCCTCACTATCGCATACTTACCAGGTCAGCACACACATTCCCCTTGTCGGTCTTCCGTCTGTCGGGATCGACGTCGGTCAACTGCGCTTGTCGGTGATTTCACTGTCGGCGAATCGGCGTTTCGGTCATTAGAAGGAGACCCATATATATATATATAGATAGGAAGTGAACCAGCCATAAAGCAATCACCATCGAATTAAAATTAAACCATCTTTAAAACCTGAAGAATTCATTATGTTTGAAATTTGGCTAGTGTTAAATTATACATAATTGTTCAGACGTTGCAGACCTTTCAGTGACAAGATAAAGCATATGCTTATGCGTAACTCCCCTCTCTCTTATATCTGCTGTCACTCAGATGGGTAACAATTTCTTAACTTCCAAGGAAGCGGAGTTTTCCTGCATAAAAATTTCCAAAATAACTTGCACCTAAGTACACTCTCCAGTGTGTAAAACATATATTTAGATTTTGAATTTTAAAAACATTAAAAGTGTTAACAGAGGTGAAATGTTTAGTCTTAGTAACATGAGTTCAGTAAACACAGTTTCTCAGGGAGAATAGCCTTTTAAAATTGTATTCACATCATCTGCATTCTCACCATCTTTCAAACTCACTTTATATCCAGAAAAATAACTTTTCAAGTTTTTACCATTTATTAGCCAAAACTGCATATCTGTGTTACTTTATATTCTAAAAATCTATCATCAGGCATGATTTCTGTATGACTTCTTTAATGTTTTTTTAAACAAGAAACATCTTTTTTGAATTATCACTGATGATATAGTGAATCATGCATTAATATAAATGAAAACAAACCATATTGACATATTTTCAGTTCCAAACATTATAGATCACATATAATCTTCTATATAGTCATTACACATCAAACATTGCAACAACTCCTGCCTTCCCTTAAACCTCATTCATCCTTCAAAACATAATTCTGTATGTATTGTTCCCACAATTTCCATTTTTTTTCTATGTAATTTGCTCCTACCCTTTTCTAAAGATCCCATTTCCAATTATTTTATCTCTGTTACTATATTCACCACTCCTAGTCTGGGTGATTTAAACTTTGATTTCCATTTTCTAGTGATTGCCTTTTCGGCAGCCACCACAATTAAACCCAGCAAGGCCTTACTATGTCTAGGCATTTCTTATCATGTATCACAGCTCAAAAAGATCATTTCCTTAGTTACAGCAATTTGCTTACCTAGTATCTCTGACAGAGTAGTCTGCAGGGCATATTTAAAGTCTGCCAACTCATTACACTCTCAGAAAATATGTTCACAATTATCCACTTCCTCCCAATCACATCTCCAATACTTGCACCTACCCGAGGAAAAACTATTCAGAATCTGCTTGGGGTATAAAAATACCTATGCAAACACTTCCAAGCAAAGATTCTAAATCTTCTAGATCTGGTTGCATGTCTGAGGGCCATACATATATCCTCCCATTGTTTCTTTTTGAATTGTTTAAACAATCTATCTTCCCAGTCCTTTCTAACCTCCTCATAAATATGTGCATTGATGTACCAAATTGTATATGGCATATAGTTTACAGCTATTTCCCGTGTGTTATGTTCACTAATTTTGTATCCCAAAAAGACTTGAAACTGTTTCAGAATGTTCCACAACACTGAAATGATCGTTTCTTGTTTAATCAGGTACAAAATAATGCTGTCTGTCAATAAAGCCAACTTTCTTGATTACAATATCAATTATATCCTTGAATTTCTGAGTGCCTTATATTATTTGCCAGTGCTTCTAAATATAACATGTATAACACAAGGGGAAAAAAAGACACCCCTGCCTGGTTCTTCTGTTCAAACCGAACTCATCAGGGAGGATCCCCTCTCTTTACTCATCTCCAAATCCTGATATGTTCTTCTAATTAACCTTATTATTGTGTCAGGGAATGCAAATGCTTCTATTGCCCTACACATAAAATCTCAACTTACTCTGTCAAAGGTTTTCTCTGCATCAACACCCACCACCAAGAGTGGTATTTTCTTAAATTCTGCTTTCCTCTGGATCACCATTGTTCTATTAATGTTGTCAAATATTTGTCTCCCCTCCAAAAAAACACATTGATCCATGTCTATCAATTTTGGCATTATCTTTGCCATTCATTTAGCCATTATATACATAAACATTTTATAATCATGATTTGGATTCAACATTGACTAATAAGAAGCTGGATCTGATGGGATTTTAAAATTTCTGAAATATTTCTAATACCTCTATAAGCTCTCTGGTTATTTTCCTAGTTATAGACTCCCTAAACCTGGCAACAACCCTTTCTACTTTCTGTTACCTGAAATGATATGCTAAAAGCTTCTGTGCTCTGGAGTCATTATCAAAAAACAGTTGCTGAAGAGCAGTCTTACTAAATGCTTTATGTTATCCAGGTAGTCCCTTATTTTCTCTTTATCATGCTGCAGTTGCTCCTCCTCTTGTTCTGTGGGATTTCCCCCTGTTCTGCAATACTTTAAACTTTTTCAGTCCCTCTAAATCATTCTTGTTACTGCTTAACCATATCTCTTTTTTTCTTTTATTTCTAGTATATTTTTTAAACTCTACTTTTTTTTTATCCCACTCCCCAGCTATAAAAAAAATGTCTGTCTTCCCTAATAACTCTTCAATATCTTCCACTATCTATTCCTGAACAGGTAGGTGGGAAAGCACCAGTGTCTCGGTTTTATTTAATTATTCTGCATTTTTATTTTAGTTAGTATTTATGTGTTATTAGAGCCGGATCATGGTCAAGTGGGACCCTAGACAGGTTAATGAATGAGGCCCCCTCCCAACAGCAGTCCTCCACTGGCATCACCACCCCCCAGCCATTCCATTGTCCCATTACTTGGCTGTTTCTCCCCATTTACCACAAACACTGTTCAAACCTGTCAATATTTTCTTCTTTACTTGTGTGATGATAAGAGAAATTTAAAACTTTTATTTAAAATTTTATAGCACAAACATTGATCGTCATTTGCCTAATAAAACAATACAGTCTCACAATGAAAACAGACTTAGCAGGAACTGCCCTTGAAACACACATTCATTGAAACAGCAATGAAACCCACATTCAAGGAAAATGCATCTGGACAGTGATGATTTAGGTTTACCTTTGGGCTGTTTTTAAACCATAGGCCCATTGCACACACTTTTAGAATCATGCAAAGAAGCAAGTGTTCTTTGATGTACCATCTGGAGTGTATTAAATTATATTCCTTGTATAATATATCATCACTTGTGTTTTAAATTTGTAGGTTTGAACATTTTTCTAGTAAGCAATGTAACAAAATGTTTGAACCAATAAGGACAAAAGTACCCATTACAGAACATTTCAACCATCAAAGTCAACTCAAACTTTTGTCATTCTAATCTACAAATATTAATCAATATACACAATCTCTGTAGAAGTAAAATTGATCTAAATAATTCTACTTTAAAGGAATCTATAACTAATAAAAAGGTTGCTGCTGGCAAACAATTTTACATTTCAACGTTTCATGTACAAATTCAGTGCCTACTGCCCCTGAAGAATAAACTATCCATGTTATATTTAAAAAAAATGGTAAACTGATAATATTGCAGTTGGGAATGTCTATCAAACAGGCAACAGTTTCATAGTTACTAGGCATCTCATTCAATGGAGGATACACTCAGGAGTGCAGCACCCCATTCCCCCTTAAAGAAGGCACTACAATATCAGCACTCTATGTACATGGTGAGGGAGTATAACCCACAGCCTTCTGCACCTAAGGCAAGTATGCTGCCTGCTGTGCTACTAACACTACTTTTGAAATTTATAGCACAAACACTGACTATGACCATTTGCTCAACAAAACAGTTACACACTGAAAATAGACTTAGCATGAGCAACAGTGATCTTCTATTCCTGCGAAACTCAACACTCCTTGAAAATGCACAGAAACTCAACATTCTCTGAAACTACAGCGGAACTAAATATTGTTTGCAAATGAACAGGAGTTCAACATTCTTTGAAAATGCACTAAAACTCAGCAGTGCTTGATATGCTTTTGCTGATGACAGTTTGTCAGTTGGTACAGAGGATAAAGGGTCTAGGGTCCTGTATTGAAGGTACAGCATTTGAACCTAAATGAGTTAACCAACCTGCCATCCCTAATTGAGGCATAGCACACACACACACACACACACACACACACACACACACACACACACACACACACACACACACACACACACACACTTCTCCACTAGCCTATAATTTAATGAATGACCCGTTCTCTGCAATTGTATGCACTCCAAGTGTGTTTGTTTCTTAAAAATGATGTTCTGCATTTCATTTTAAATGTGTGTGCATCATAATACAGACGCGTGTATGGATACTAGTAAGGATGCACTGTGTGTGTGTCCTTGAAGAAGATATTAAGTTTTTGTGGCAGCCCCTCTGGCCAGTGGACCCTAGTTGACTGTCTAGGTAACTTATTACTGGATCCAGCTCTGTATGTGATCTGGAATAGTTATTTCATTTTAAACATATTGCATCCATAAGTCAAAACAAATCTCCCCGTTTAGATTGCTGAGTGTCAATACAATCTCTATAATTTAATATACTTTCCCTTGGAATGAAAGCTAGTTGAATTTGTATTTTATTCATAAAGCTTAATTTATAATCTCTTTGAACAAAACTTCT
Organism: Protopterus annectens; assembly: GCF_019279795.1. Lineage (NCBI taxonomy): Eukaryota > Metazoa > Chordata > Ceratodontiformes > Protopteridae > Protopterus > Protopterus annectens. Next base: position 1,106,766,780 of record NC_056748.1, on the reverse strand, counting down.
TCCACCTGTAAATTATAAATTGTATTGTCACTTCACAGCCTTCTCACTCTTAAAAATTAGAGACTTAGGAAGTTTCTTAGATATACGTCTCAGATGACAACTGCTTGCCTGTAATAAAGAATTTTTTGAAAAGGTTTCTTATATACTGTAGTCGTTATAGTACCATAAATGCTTTTAGTAATTAAATTATTCAAAAAATTCTTATTAAAGTGGTTGGACAATGCCTCAACCCTTATCCCAAACTCATTTTGATTTAAAACTATAACAGACTTTTTTAACTCATCCAAATTCCCATCCCAAACCATCTGAGAGTCATCCAAAAAATGAGACCAAAAATCAACAGATTCAAAAAAAGAATTCATACTGGCACTCCGAACAAATCATTCTTCAAAAAAGCTCATGAAAATATCAATATGATTGGGACAAAATCCCCCCATGGCTGTACCACTCATCTGTAAAAAACATTCTTCCTGAAACAAAACATTTTTTGTTAACCTGTCATAAAAGATTTACTAAAAATTCACCAAAACCAGGCTTATATTCTCAATACTTAATTTAAGAAATACTCAGCTGCCCCTAACCCCCCCACCGTGCGATACTTATACATAATGTGTTCATATCTAATGTAGCCATATAAGCTGAATTTTTCCAGAAACAGTATGGCCCCCGAGAGGTGGAGAATACTTTTATGAATTTGAGGTAAAAAAATTACAGAATCTGTTTCTCAGGGTCATCCACTATTAATTGTGCTTTCTGATCATCACTAATTATCCCTTGTTCGACAGTCATTAGTAAACATTCATCCATTTCTTAAAAAGAGGTGGTGGATCCAAAAACATAGGGGAATACACCTTCCTATCAGACAATTGTCTTCTAACTTCATTTAAATGAAATTTCTGCACCACAGTGGTAAAATATCCATAATGTGGATTCAAACCCTGCATTGTGTGGGCTTTTTGTCAGAACGTGTTTGTGTGGTGCTGGTCTTTCCAAAGCGGCAGTTGGCAGTGCTCTTGTATAGATACAAAGGCCTAGAAGCTCAGTTTTTCCATAAGCAGCTGTCAGCGAAACACTTCCAAGCTTTTCTGCTGCTCTAGGATCAACTCAGTTGTGCTCTGAGCAGTGTTTCCTTAGAGATCAATCTTAGCCTACACGAAGTATAGGTCTGTCTTGTAGTCTCGGTGTTACCAGCATAGTCCTGTCAAATTAACCCATTCCCTTCCCTAATAAAACATACAGTAATAGTCTGCTATCATAGATGGACAATTTTCCATGATCTCTCTGACCAGCCTGATAGACATGGGCATCCTGAGGCAATGTAGCAATTGTCTCATGTATACTGACAATCATTTACTCCTGAAAAAAATACTTTATGTGAGAGATGTAGTTTCACTATGAAATTGGAGGCAAGACTCTCATATAAGGACAAATTGAATACCAAGCAGGTTGTCAGCACACACACTTCCCACACTAAATAAGGACATAACACACAAACCCAGATATACGGAGGTATTCACTAGTAACTTACCAAAAAAATAGGAAGCCTCCCAAACAAAACCCCCTTACACACAATGCAAGAAACCACCACAATACATAATAACACACACACATCAGTGTCTCAAAAAATAAGCCTATATGGCATAACGCCACAAAACTCAATGTATTGGTCATAGGCAACTCCATTGTGAGAAACATGGATGTTCTCCTCACAAACTGGATAAGGAGTGGGTTACAGTTAGCTGCCTGTCAGGTGCCAGGATCCATCACTTCACTCAAGTACTCAAGTCACTCAACTACAAGTACTGGTATGACTCTGTCAGAGTCCATGAGAGGGAGTATGACTTGAGACGTACCTCACTGGATTATATGAAGAGAGACATGACGGAGCTCTCAGATTGTGTCACAGGCCCTAAGCAGCTTCTACCTTCCTCAGGGATGATGCCACAATACAAACAAAAAAATGGTTGACTTTAACAACTGGTGCATCTTTTGGTGTCAAGTCCAAGGGGATCCAATATGTGTTAGCCTGAGAAGACATAGTTGACAGACCACACTGCTTTGCCAAAGATGGTCTGCACCTGTCTCATCTAGGCTTTCAGATACTGGCAAAAGCATTAGCACCCCTATTGTGCCTTTTTAAGGCAGTGTCAAAATGACCATCTTCCCAACATGAGGAGTCTAAACAAGAAACTGCACTCCTTGAAAGCACTCTTCACTTTGGAAGATACTGAAGTCTGTGCAATCACCGAGGCATGGTTCAAAGGCACAGAAAGTATCCCAGATGTGCAGGGCTACAATGCCTTCCATATGTTCAGACCACAAACTGAGTGTGAGAGAACCAAAGGAGGAGGTGTATCCATCTTCATTAAGGATAAATACACCCTGAGAGTGGTCTAACAGTATAACTCTCAAGCTTCTACATGTATGATTAATGATAGTCAAAGCCCCCTACCACATCATAGCTAGTTATAGCTCTCCCGCAATGAAACAAGAAATGCATACTTCATACCTGGACTTACGGGAGTCACTTGTCATACAGCCCAACACCTCACTCATGGGTGATTTTAATTATCCTACCATCAACTGGGAAATATACATGACCACAGATATGCTAGCTCAGAAGTTCTTGGACTTTGTCAGTGCAACTACTCTAGAATAGCTAGTCAGCACATAAGCAAGAGGCATAAATGTCCTAGACATAGTACTCACTAACAAGGGAGAGCATTGTGCCATTCACCTCCCATGTGATGTCTTCCCTGGTAAGATCAGATCATAAATTAGTCTCATTCAATATAATTATAATACCAGATATGCCATCAAGCTCAAAAATGCTTAAGAATTTTTCTTAGACAAATTACCTCCTACTAAGTGATGGTATAAAAAAGTTTCAAATCCACCTTGAATGCAAATAACATGGGCTCCTTTGCAGAGGTTAACACCGATAGCCTGTATAACCACTTAAGCAGTTGTACAGAATCAGTTGTACCTGACTGGATTATAACCAGCTCTTGCCAAAAAACAAGCCACCCTTGTAGACCTCTAGTAAAACCAGGTTATACAGCAAGAGAAAGAAACTAATGTCTAAAAGGGAACTGGCTCAGCAGAGGAAGAAGTAGCTCTCTAGTTTAAAGAAACAAATTAGTGGTCTTGTGAAGTCCTCCAAAGCCGCAAAGCAAAAATAACCTCCCTAGCTAAGGATAGTCACAAGGCATTCTTAAACTACATCCAAAATCTAAAAGGGATTACTCAGCTCTGCACTGAACTGATTGTGGATGGCACCACCATTACTCAACCAGACACAATAGCCAACCTGCTAGCTCGCAGATTTAGAGCAAACTTCACCCCCTCCAGTCATACCCCAAAGTATATGTCACACCATTCCTCAGCCTATTATCTCAAGACAGCAGTTTGGCTTGGCACTCTCCAAGGCCAAAAACACTGCATGAATGGGACCAGACAACATCCCAGGTTGTCTTTTAAACAACTGAAAACATCACCTAGCAGAACCACTTGGAATTTATTTTATGTATGTAGCTGCTTCTACGTTGTGCTGGATCCAAAGTCTTCTTAAGACACACAGTCTTGCTGGCTGTTTACTGCTGAATCAGAGACACACAGCTTTGCATGACTCCATCTGTAGTCTGTTTAAAGCACCAAGCCTTTCAAATTGCACACTGATAAAAAAATATATTTTGCAGCTATAAGCACAGTTACAGATACTTATTTTTATAACAAATGATACATACTCTTTCTGTCAGATTTTAGCATATATTTACAAAGTTTTCCTTCATTACAGATATGAATGATGACTTCTACAAAATACCTCTCTCTGTCCCTCTCTCACATAACTGAACTACTACAATTGTTATATATAGTGCTAGTCACACACACATATATTTTGTTATTTCCTCTTGGTATCTTTTTTGGCCTTCTGTGGGAAGTCACATAATGTCTGTTTTTTTATTTTTCTATTGTCCTGTCAGCAATTCTGCTGATGTGAAAATGCACAAATGCACGCAATCAGAATAACAGACATATGAAAGGAAACATCTCTTCTGTTCCTATTGAAAAAACATCACATAATGCTGAATTTAGATATTTGTTCTGCAAACATGAGAAAATCATGTAATACTTGCTTTCCAATATTGCTTTGTTAGGCTTTTCTGATGCTGTGAAGAGAAGCCTGCCTGTTATACAAACAGTATGAATGCCCATTTTACATTGCTAAACTCTATACATATATTCAAGCAAACTTTTTATTCTATGCTTTATCTTTCAGCATATTTACAACAGAATTAATTTCAGCCTTATATTCATAATGTCTAACGATTCCCTCTATTTTTAAACATACTCAAAACACTTTATACTGATATGTATTTTTGATCACATTATATAGAAAACGCATTAAGAAACAAAACCTTTAGTCTTCTTTAGATACAAGTCAAAATGCAATTTTACATAGTTAATACAATGATATAAAAGTATTACTACCAAAACTGAATGTATCTAACAACTTTTTCTTTTGCAGACCATTCTGAGAAAATATTTCATCAATAATGAGCTGTGTCTGCTTTAGTTTTATTTTTTAACTTGATTAATTTATTCATTTGCAATTACAGAATTTAATTTATGACTTAGAACTGTTCCATTAACTCTTTGCAACTGTTGAATTAACTATAAGAGACAAGAATGATGTGCTACTGCAAGCATTTATACACTGCTGAAAATATACAGTTTTAATGTAATTTTAACCATAATATTGTGGTTATTTTTTCTGAACTGCCCATTAATTTTAATTGACAGAAAATATACTCTGAAAAATGCTGTTTACATATTAGTCCATTAGCTGTATGAATACAATATTTTAATATTTTTTCTCTAGCTGGGGTAACCAATACTAGTATAGATAAAATGATGGTCCAAAAACCAATAATAAAACTACAACTTGAAACCAGTGATAATATTACAACTTGACACATTACTTTGAACGTATTACAATATATCCTGTACAGTATGTATTTACACAGACTATTTGATATTCATGCATTTCAGTCTAGTAGGTACCCTGGGCCCATGTTTTTTAAACATGGTTTTTCACATATATTCATTACTAGACATTCATTTCATTTGTACTGAATTTTTCTGCATTTGTACATACAAAGACTGTAAAGTACATTTAGTCTAATCTTACAAATTTAATAACATTAATATTAAGTAAAATCTTGGAAAATGTTTGTCTCTTTAGAAATATCTAGTGGAATTGGCACCAGAGGCATACATCCTGTTATTTTAAACTACATTCTCAGCAATTAGAAACATTCATGCTTTTTTATACCAACATTGTTTTGCCAAAAACATATTAAAATAGTGACCCGTCTTGTTCAATTTTTTACATATCTTTACTCTCTCTCTTGTATAGCTGTAATAAAGCAATTTTAAATCATCTTGTGTATAGATTTACAGTTTAAATGGTTGTAAATACAATTTAATACTAAACAATACAATAATAACTAGCAAAAAATATCTTGGACTTTCAGATTTAATCTGTTTACCAGTGTTTCTTATGCACTAATACCTGTTTTTTCCTTCCCTCCTAAAAGAGTATTGTCAAGAAGGAATGAAATATTATTTCTTCCTTTAGCTCTATTTCAGACCCTTGTGCAGTACTGCTTATACAGTCAGTGTAAAACTGAGAGAGTGCCCCTCCCCCTGTAGTATACTGCAGTATTGTTTATCTGCTTTATTAGGTTAACAAACTATGGACCTTTGCCTGATTTGATCATTTTTATAAAGCTTTTGCTGTTTATTACCACTAGTAGGTATTTATACCCTCCTGCACAATTGATTTGAACTGTATGTATACTATAGCCCATCTGCTGGCTGTACTTGATGCAACTGAGGTTTTTTTACTTTTAACATTTACTTGCAAACAGATTATCAGTGACATCTATGCACAATTGTGACATTTTATTACAGTTACCAAATAGTGTTGCCTGTAAACATTTTAAAAATTAGGTTTTAATAACAATAATAATTTAGAAAAAATATAAGCCACTTGTCTGGCAATCAGTCTTGTTTTTGATCTTGTTTTTACATTTCCTGTAACTATTTATCCAGTCTGGGAAGGTCTGAGTTCATATTTTATACTCTATAAACTATAGTTAACGTTTTTAGCATTGTTCTTTAAATTATCTGTTAATATACTTACAGTTTGAAATTCAAATGTAGTAGTAAAACATTTAGAAATATAATAAGTGTTTGTGATTTGCAGAACTATGCATTTATACTAAATAAATAGACATTATTTTACAATTAGCTTGCGTGGATTTCAGTATTTTTTTATTTAACTGCCCTACCATTAATTTTACAAAAAACTGTTTGACTAATACCATTTGTGATTGTATTTCTTTTTTAAAATTCAGAACTTTAACTGTTTGGTGTGGTGTTACAATACAATTATAAAACAAATTGTAAAAAAACAAAATAGATATTAGCTTATGTTAGAAAAATGTGTATTTGAATATATGAGAAATGCTAGTTTAAAAGCAAAGTAGTATATAATGCATTTTATTCTATTAATCATATAACAGAAAGGATTAATTCATGTGTAATTCATACTTTGTACTGGGATACTGAGGGGAACAGTGTAGTTAGCTGTTCATTACCTCAAGAATTCCTTGCATTATATAGATCAAATCGATTACCACGTCAGCTTGACAAAGAACAAAAGTGTAAAATGGGCAGACTTAGGAGAAAACGTAACAAGATGGGAGAAACAGACTGACTTAGAACTATCAGAACAAGGGATACAGAAACAAAAACTGAATTGGTTGACACAGACACATCCAGCTGTACACTTGCAATCTAGCAAGGACATCTGATTAGTATTTTTATTAGAAGAAGAAGAAAAGGCCTTATGTGAAATTCCGACAACTCTTTGGTCAACAGGCAAGTCAGATGTAGGACTTATTCGAACAGCAGGACCAGTTACAATTACCCCGAAGTCAGCATTTAGACCACAGAAAAGACAATACCCTTTGAGAAAGGATGCAGAAATAGGAATTAAGCCTATAATAGCAGCATTACTCAAAGAAGGAGTACTGGTAGAATCTCCTGATTCACCATGTAATACACCCCAATTTCCTGTTAAGAAAGCAAACGGGGAATGGCGGATGGTACAAGATTTACAAGCTGTAAATAATGCAGTAATACCTAGAGCACCTACGGTGCCAGACCCACATACTTTGTTAAATGATTTAAAACTGCAACAGAAGTATTTCTCTGTGGTAGATATCAGCAATGCTTTCTTTTCAATACCTATACATCCTGATAGTCAATATTGGTTTGCATTTACATTTCAGGGTAAAAGGTATACATATACTCGACTACTACAGGGATATTGTGAGAGTCCAACAATATTTGCACAAGAAATGGCTAGCAACCTGGCAGGGTTTACCCCACCAGGAGGTATTCAAATTCTACTTTATGTGGATGACATCTTGCTAGCAGCCCTTACCCAGCAACAATGCAGGGAGGATACTGTAGAATTATTGAAATTTTTAACAACACAAGGACACAAAGTAAACAAAAGTAAGTTACAACTTTGGAAAAAACAAGTTAGATACCTAGGATATGTAATATCCAATGAAGGTAGAATACTAGACGAGGAAAGAAAAACAGCAATCTTGCAAGCACCTAAACCAGCAACCAAGAAGGAAATGATGTCTTTCTTGGGTACAACTAATTTCTGTCGGAGCTGGATACCAAATTAAGCTTTGGAATCTGCTCCACTGACTGACTTGATATATAAGACACCAATGGCAGCACAAGATATTTTACAATGGACACTCGAAGCAGAAACGGCTTTCTGCAGGTTGAAGCAGTTGATAGCCTCTTCATTAGTTTTAGGACTTCCAAATTATCACAAACGGTTCTTTCAGACCGTAGATTGCAAGCAAGGATATATGACGTCAGTATTGACGCAACAACATGGGGATAAGCAACGCCCCATAGCCTATTTTTCATCGCGGTTAGACCCAGTGGCGCGATCTTTGCCTCACTGTGTACAAGCAGTAGTTGCAGCTGCAATGGCAGTACAGGCTTCAGCCTCAGTGGTGTTATTCCACCCTCTCACATTGAGAGTGCCTCATGCAGTTGCAATAATTTTACTACAAGAAAAAGTGGCATACCTTTCTCCTGCTAGACACCTTTCATGTATGACTATACTGCTGAGCCAACCTCATATGACAATTGAACGATGTATGACATTAAATCCATCAACATTACTTCCAACTCCTGCGGATGGCACACCACACAGCTGCTTGCAGGAAATTGAACAGTTAGCTTTACCTAGACAAGATCTCACAGATATGCCCTTGGATAATGCCGAGGTGACATATTACGTGGACGGCTCATGCAGAAGGGGTCCTACAGGAAAGAATCTGGTAGGGTATGCAGTAGTTACAGACACTGAAATTCTAGAAGCCCAATCCTTACCACATAACTTATCTGCACAAGCAGCAGAATTAATAGCTTTGACACGGGCATGTAATTTAGCAAAAAACAAGTGTGTAAACATATATACTGATAGTCAGTATGCTTTTTCTACAGTACATGTATTTGCGCAACAATGGAAAAATAGAGGAATGATAACATCTAGTGGAAAACCTATTAATCATGCGCAATTTATTTTGGAGTTATTAGAATCTATTCAGTTACCTATCAAAGTAGTTATTTGTAAATGTGTAGCTCATACAAAACAACAGGATAAGATTTCAAAAGGCAATGCACGAGCTGATGCAGCTGCAAAGCAAGCAGCCACAGACTCAGAAACTTTACTTTTGAATGAGGAATTACAACCCTCTGAGATTTTAGATTTAGACATGTTAAAAACAATGCAGACACTTACTACAAAAGCAGAAAAACAAAAATGGGTAAAACAAGGTACAATTCTTGAAAACGGACTGTACATTTCCAAGGAGAGAAAACCGATATTGCCGTCTAATTTATTTAGATATGCAGATTTGTTGAGCCATGGGCAGTGCCATGTCTCAACAGGGGGGATGGTACAGTTAGTAAACCGAATATTCCAAACATATGGATACACAAACTACACAAAAAAATTTTGTGCAGCTTGTCATACTTGTAACAAGCACCATGCACAAGGGGCATTTAAAACCAAGCAAGGAAGTTTTCCTATACCACCATATCCGTTCCATACTGTTTGTATGGATTTCATAGAATTGAATAAGTGTGAAGGGAAAAAGTTTTGTTTAGTTATCGTAGACATGTTTTCCAAATGGGTAGAAGCTTTTCCAACCAAAAACCTGGATGCAGCAACAGTGGCAAAAGCCCTGATAAAAGAAGTAATCCCTAGATTTGGCATTCTGGAAAGGATTTATAGTGACAACGGCACACATTTCGTGAACCAGACAATTCAGCAACTTGGGAGATTTTTTGGTATCTCCTTAAAGAACCATTGTGCCTACCACCCACAGTCAGCAGGACTGGTGGAAAGGTACAATGGGACCCTTAAGAATAAACTAAGGAAGTTAGTTGAAGAGACCCAAAAGAATTGGATACACTGTCTGCCTTTGGCACTGCTGAGTATGAGAACGGTTCCAAATGTGAAGGGTTTGAGTCCCTTTGAAATGATTTTTGGGAAAGCATATTATGTGCCTCAGTGGAAAGCTCTCATGCCTGCAGAGCAAGAGGCTGAAAGTTCATTAGCTAGTTATATGAGAAAACTGTTAACAAATAAATCTGTCTTGCAGTTTAACTCTTTTTCAGATAAGGAACAGACCAGACCGGTAGAAGCAGTCTTGGCCCCCGGAACGTGGGTGTGGCTGAAAGTGACGAAAAGGAAGAATTGGGCGAGTCCAAAGTGGGAAGGACCGTACCAGGTTCTGTTGGCAACGCCTACTGCAGTTAGAGTGGCCAAGAGGACGTCCTGGGTTCATTTGACACACTGCAAACCGGTAAAGAACTTTCAACTTGATAAAAACTTTGTGACAGATACACAACCAGAGCAAGATGGCCAAAAACAAAGTGAAAAGAAATCTAGATCAACCCCAGAGATGTTGCATAATCATTTTGTTGAGTATACATTTATTGACTGTAATTGTGACAATTTTCCTCTTGTTGTGGTTTATCCTACACACAACCACACAAGTGAAACGTCTATAGACTGGCATCCAAATTTTAACACATACCTAGCCATGAAGCGTGTATATGCAGAGACTATGAACATTTCAAATTGCTGGGTTTGTACAGCTATACCAACAGCATATGGAGGACTGATAATGTCCGCTGTCCCTTTGGGGATAAATGAGACTTGGGAGAATTTACTCTTCGATACAGGAACTGTGAGATCACAGGACAAAATAGCTTTATTTTTACCTGTTACACAAAAAGGAATTCTATGTTTTTACAAAAATGATACTCTCCAGGTGGGCTGGAGCAATTGTAATATAACCATATCTTATCGGTGTTATATTAAGAATAGTAATGGCAATACTTTTTGCAATACTAATTATGACTCATATTTGAACTCATTGAAAACAACCATGAATGACATTCGCAAGAATCCTGTTTTGTTTAAACAATTGTCAGTTATAGATCAGAAAATGTTTCAAGCAGGGCTAATGTGTATTAGTACTAAATTAGATAACTGTTATTTTATTTGTGGGAAAAAGGCATATAAATGGTTACCTGAGAATTGGTCCGGCAGTTGTTTTTTGGGTTATTTGGTTCCGGCAATAAGACATACTGCAGAATTACCTTTGGGTAAGATACGAAATGTGAGAGAAGCAGCCCGAAAACCCGAAGGTCCAGTTGAAAAACCTGTGAATCCAGTTGGAAAGATCGAAGCTGGCTGGAAAGATCACAATACCGTGAAAGACAAAGTTAAATTGACTCATATGGACTTGAGTGACAGTGTTATATCTTGGGCAGGAATATTCCCAGCCTATGGAGCAGTCAAATCGATCTGGGAGCTGAGGAAGTTGTCGAAACTTCTCGTAGTAATGAATAATGCAACTTTTTCTGCCCTAGAACTGGTGACTGATGAACTGAATGCAATGAGAACTGTTGTGCTACAAAATCGAATGGCTCTTGACTTCACCCTAGCAGCGAGAGGTGGTACGTGCGTGCTTATCAAAGAAGAATGCTGTGCGTACATACCAGATAACAGGCATGAAATTAATAATCACCTAGAGTTAATTCAGCAAGTATCAGCCATGACTGAACCAGGCCCAAACCCACTGACGGACTTTTTCCAGAATCTATTTGGGTGGTGGGGTTCCATCCTAATGAATATTCTGATTGCCATTTGTATGGGTATACTCTTAATAGGAGCATGTGTTTGCTGTGGAATTCCCTGCATGAAAAGATTAATCAAAGATTTTATTGATGTATCTGTTACTGAAACTTTGTATCAAGATATTGAGATTGAAAAATTGATCTCAGATGACATTTTTTCTGAAGTATAGATTGAATGACTCACCTAGCTGAAAATCCTAAGTGGAAGAAGTTGGGAGATGAAATGACACTATGCATACTTCAAAATAGAATAAAAAGTATAGGGGGGAAAATGTTAGAAAAATGTGTATTTGAATATATGAGAAATGCTAGTTTAAAAGCAAAGTAGTATATAATGCATTTTATTCTATTAATCATATAACAGAAAGGATTAATTCATGTGTAAATGTAAAGTAATTTTGAAACTGCAGTGTGGCTTGAAGCAAGCTGACCTTCAACCCTGGCAGATGCTAGCTTAGCAAGTTTTAATGTTTATGCTTTTCACAAATGATTATCTGCTGGGTCAGGAAATTAGATATGTGAAATAATGAAATCTTCTGCTCTTTCCTGCTGGGATGATTTGGCCTTGTATATGTGTTACTGAGATAGCATGCAGCTGGTGGGAAAGTGTAACAGTGAACAAAGATGTGTATTAAAAGACTGAATCTGCTATTGTAGTCGAACTGATATGAAACCTTGAAGAAGTAACTTTACAGAAAGACATTATGTCTGACCAGGTGGATAGCAAGGCCGTATTGTTACCAGAGGAAAACTTTTTTAAACTATACAGCATCGGCAGTTTTTATGAATAGAGGACTGTAAGCTAAAGTGATGTAGATGCCCTGTGACATACCACGTCAGTAAGGTGGGCGCAGCTTGAATGTTAAACCTATATAAACTTGTGTGCTTCCTGTTTCATGTTAGACAAAATTCTGTACTTGTACATTTTTGCCTCCTGGTGTACACTAGTAAACTTTTGAATCTGAACCTCCTGTGTATTGAATTCTTAATTTTAACAGCTTAACTAACACGTTTATATTTACATTATTTATATTTGCTGTTGTCTGCCTGTTATTCTTGTGCATTGTAAGAGATGTATTTTAGATGAAAAGAAAATACATGCATGTCAGTCTCGTGACTTTAAATCTATATTTAAGCATGTCAGTCTTGTGACTTTAACTTTTTACTCATTAACTATTTTTATTTAATTGTATGCACTAGAACTGTTTTGTGTAACTATTTTTATTTAATATTTATACACTAGAACAGTTTTGTATACCTTTTGACTATGCTAAGAATGGCAGTCATATACTCTACTTTACTGTAGTACTGATAAATTTCTTGCTTTAACTGAATGGAAGTTTTTAAACATTTGAGAATGATTTGTCCAGATTCAACCATCCTACCATGTATGTTTAACCATTTTCAAAATACAAACATATTATAAAATATATTTCTTTAAGCTCAGCTGTTATATGGAGGAAGTCAGTCTCATGTCAGTTTAGCTAATTTATTTTCTTTATCCTGCAACTGCTGTTCAAGAGTTTCCTCATAGTCTGCCTGATATGTCTCAGGAGCCTGTTCTGCTGAATCTGAAACTCCTAAGTACTTTTGAAAAAATGTATTTATAACTTGTCTAAGCTTCCTGGACTTACTGTGTCTGTCTTTTAAAAGTTTATTACATTCTTTTGTAACAAACTATACTAGAGGCTTTATTAGTAACTGATTTGACTGTTGTTGCAACTCTGAAATAAACCTTTTACATTTGGTGACAGAACATAACTGTCTAACAGCTGAATATAATGTCAGAATAGTTACTTTTCTTGGTTCTTTACCATTCAAATTTTTGTCTGTACAGTCTAAATTTTGAATAGTGGCATGCACTGTATTTTTATGACATTGTACACACAATAAACATTTTTTTATACCACACATGATTTTGTTTCAGATAAAATATTGTAATCCATTTGCATAATGCCTTATTATTAACTTGCCCTAATAAGGTTTTACATTTGCTAATATGTTGTATATACATTTCATTCTGTTATTATTATTATTACCTTTATGGCATTCATACAACACAGAAAGCATTTCTTACCAGTCAACAGAGAGGCAGATGACCAAGCTGCTTTACTGTAGATGGTTGAAAAGTCTCTGTAGTTACTTGTGAAGTTGGCACAACAAAACTGGCAGTTTCAGTCTTACAACTTTGTATTGTACCTTTTTTGAAGAATTTATGGCACTGAAAACCTTCCTGCACTGCAGTCTCACTCAGATTTAGACGTCTAATAAACTGTATTATTGCTGCAAACTGTAGAAAACTGTAGAAATCTGAAGCACTTCACATAAATGTTAGTTACTGTGCTTTTACAGGAGTGACCTTATACAAGGCATTACCCACTCACTCCCCCTGTTTTTGGATACAGGCTAGGAACGTTGTCAGGGGTCACCATTGAACATTTTATTTTATGTATGTAGCTGCTTCTATGCTGTGCTGGATCCAATGTCTTCTTAAGACACACAGTCTTGCTGGCTGTTTACTGCTGAATCAGAGACACACAGCTTTGCATGACTCCATCTGTAGTCTGCTTAAAGCACCAAGCCTTTCAAAGTGCACACTGATAAAAATATATATATTTTGCAGCTATAAGCACAGTTACAGATAACTTATTTTTATAACAAACAACACATACTCTTTCTGTCAGATTGTAGCATATATTCACAAAGTTTTCCTTCATTACAGATATGAATGATGACTTCTACAAAATACCTCTCTCTGTCCCTCTCTCACATAACTGAACTACTACAATTGTTATATAGAGTGCTAATCACGCACATAGATTTTGTTATTTCCTCTTGGTATCTTTTTTGGCCTTCTGTGGGAAGTCAGATAATGTCTGTTTTTAGACTTTTCTATTGTCCTGTCTGCAGTTCTGCTGATGTGAAAATGCACAAATGCACGCAATCAGAATAACAGAAGTATTTGTTCTGTTCCTATTGAAAAAACATCACATATTGCTGAGTTTAGATATTTGTTCTGCAAACATGAGAAAATCATGTAATACTTGCTTTCCGATATTGCTTTGTTAGGCATTTCTAATACTGTGAAGAGAAGCCTGTCTGTTATACATATAGTATGAATGCCCATTTTACATTCCTAAACTCTATACATATATTCAAGCAAACTTTTTATTCTATGCTTTATCTTTCAGCATATTTACAACAGAATTAATTTCAGCCTTATATTCATAATCTCTAACAGTTAACACCGATACCCTGTATAACCACTTAAGCAGTTGTACAGAATCAGTTGTACATGACTGGATTAAAACCAGCTCTTGCCAAAAAAAACAAGCCACCCTTGTAGACCCCTAGTATAACCAGGTTATACAGCAAGAGAAAGAAACTAATGCCCAAGAGGGAACTGGCTCAGCAGAGGAAGAAGTAGCTCTCTAGTTTAAAGAAACAAATTAGTGATCTTGTGAAGTCCTCCAAAGCTACAAAGCAAAAATAACCTCCCTAGCTAAGGATAGTCACAAGGCATTCTTAAACTACATCCAAAATCTAAAAGGGAATACTCAGCTCTGCACTGAACTGGTTTTGGATGGCACCTCAATTACTCAACCAGACACAATAGCCAACCTGCTAGCTGGCAGATTTGGAGTAAACTTCACCCCCACCTCCTCCAGTCATACCCCAAAATATACCTCACACCATTCCTCAGCCTACTATCTCAAGAGAGCAGTTCGGCTTGGCACTCTCCAAGGCCAATGGGACATCCCAGGTTGCCTTTTAAACAACTGAAAACATCACCTAGCAGAACCACTTGGATCCCTGTTTAACCACAGCCTGAGAACTGGCTATGTTCTGGTGTAATGGAGGACAGCAACACTAATCCCTCTGCAAAAAGGAGGCCATTAACTGACCCTGGGAATTATAGGCACATAAGCTTGACTAGCCTCATTTGCAAGGCCATGGAAAGAATCATTATGGACCTTATTAACAAGGACATAGGTAATCTCCAAACTCTGGACCTGACTCAACTCAGATTTGTTAAAGGTAGCTTATGCCTGTAAAACATGGTTGACTTCTTTGAGAAAGTCAACAAAGACCTGGATGAGGGAAAGACAGTGCATACTGCCTATTTTGGTTTAGCCAAGGCATTTGATACAATCCCCTTCTCAGGTACCAAACATCTGCAAAAAATAGAGAGACCAGAGAGGTTTCTCACCAAGAAATTACAGGGTACACAAAACAAGTCTTAGTCTTAGTTCTGAAGGGTGAGTCAGTTGAGAACTTTGCTATTTTATTGTAGCAAGTGTTTAGTTTATTTAAATCTGATTTGTTTAGGTTAATGAGTATGGGTCAGGCAGAGACAAGTGAGAAGACTAGATATGTTCTTGTGATGGTAGCTTTATTGTTATTGATGAGGTACGTTTTGCATCTATATAGGCTTCTGAGTTTTTTATTTACTTTTTTATTGTACGTGTGATATGCATATCGAATTTTATGGTGTGATCTATGATAACTCCTTGTATTTTGGCAAGTGGGACAGGTGTGATAGGGGTATTGTTAACTGAGTATATTGTAAATGGAGGTATGGTGGGATGGAATATCATTAGATGGATTTTTGGGGAGGGTTGTTTTGGTGGCAAATGATTCCTGTGTCAATTTCTGGAGTTGAGGGAGTGATGGGGTGGAACGGATTAGGGTGAAGTCATCAGCATACGGGACTACAGTGGCATGTAGGGTAACTTTGTGAAGTTTATTGGTAAATATGATGAAGAGGAGAGGACCAAGGATGGATCCTTGAGGGACACCTAAGGTTACAGGTAGGAGTGGAGATAAGGTATTTTGCTGTTTTACTGCCTGTTGGTAGTTAGATATATAGTCTTGAAACTAGGCTAGTGTGGAGTGGCTTAAATTATGTTTGCAGAGTGCAGTCAGGAGCTTGGCATGGGAAACCATATTGAAGGCCAGGAGAGATTTAAGAAGACAGTGGAGACAATGTTGCCATTGTTTCAGTGTTGATTTACAGTACTGGTAAAGCTAATAAGGGCTGTGATATTACTGTGATTGGGACAGAATGCAAGTTGGGTGTTGGTCAACAGTTTATTAGTATGTATTTTTTGAGAATTTTTTACAAGGGAGATAAACTGGCAGTAGGTTGGTGTGTCCACATGCATTATAATAGTCTGCTTAAGCTTCTTGGTGAATATTGAGCCTCAGTATATGAAACAGTCACAATTCATTGTTGTAACATTCGTAACTCTTAAGCGAACTACAAAAGTGTGATTAACACAGCTGTACAAGCATCATTAAGTCCCTGGCAAGTTACAAGAGTCAAGAGATGAAAGCAATACTTAATTCATGAGAACTTGTTTATAAGACGCTAATATATAACATACCTTAATTTCTTAATATGAAACTAACCCAAAGGTAAAAAGAGCGTTTGCACATCATCGGTGAGATGCTGGTTGCACCTGACAAGTGTATCCTATTTCTTTCCACAGAAGTTATGGCTTGTGCTACTTTGTACTCTATAAGTAAAGGGTTGTAGTGCATGTTTACACTCTAAGAACAACGTCATAGGTTCATAGGTAAGTACTAGGCTATCTGCCCAAAGGTATTTATAAGCCTAGCCAGAATATGTTGGCTTTTGCCACTCCCTTACATTAATTCCCTGTGCCTCTGTCCAGCAGAGCCATTGAAGTGATCCCTGGGGTAAACATTCTGTTTCCCATCCACTCGTCAAGGTTTCTCTTGAAGAGGGTTAGTGAGGAGCTCTGCCTAATGTAGACTGGTATCTTGTTCCAGAGGATGGGAAGTCTGTGGGAAAGGAATCTATCCCTCCAGCACGTCCTATTTATTGTTGTGGTGAGCTTTAGATCCCTGGAGCGTATGACTCAAGGGGATATGGTTTTCTTTAGGTGGAGCATGTCCATCAATTCTGGGTTGGACATGGCCTTGTATGTCAGGCAGAGATCACCTCTGAGTAGGCGGTATGCAACAGAGTACAGCTGGAGTTTCTTCAGTCGAGCTGCATAGGGCATCTGCTTGAAGTCATTAATGCAATTGCATTGAAAACTGCAAAGCTTTTGATGAAAGCTCACCGGTTCTGGCAGTTCCAGAATAATATGATAACTATTCAAGAGAATGATAATTTAATTAAACACATTTTATATGATTTATTTTGTTAATCAGTAAAACTGACCAAGCCATATATACCAGCAACTAAGCTTTCTAGTTAGTATTTCATATAGGTTTGAGTTTTGTAAGGTTAGTATTATTTTTATAGATGGGATGTGTTTCATTATCTGCATTTTAAATAAGATCCTGATGTATATGTTTTTGAAATTAAGTTGCATCACTATGCTATGCTCTGTAGAATGGATGCTTCAGGGTGTGTGATTCATTTATAATCTTTGCATTGTTCCTGTTCCCAGAATAAACAAAATAATTCACAAATATAGGTCAGTATTTTAATTGGAATGTGTTTATAACACTAGGTATGGTTTATAAATATCCGTTCCTCGCTGATTTTAAGTTTTCTTTATTATTATCTATTAGAAAACTGAAACATATAAAACAGGACTTTTAGTTTGATAACAGTTAAAGTGACTAATACTGAGACAGTAAACCAGATTATCTACCAACAATGTTCAAAAATCCACTTCCCAACCTCATCATCTGCAAAACTGCACCCATTAATGAAACATGCTAAATTAATTATATGATTAATCTAAATGGGTGTTTCCACAGCTGAAGAAACATTATTTTTATTTAACCTGTCTAGTAATGGATTGAAAACAGGATTTTGTTATTTAATAGCTCTTGAATGAATATTGCTGGAAATGCACAGAAGATTGTTGGTCACCTTAGTATTTTCAAAATCCTTTTCCCATGTACATCCCCTAGACATTTGCACACATTAATGGAACACAAGTTCATTCTGTAACTAAATCAGAATAAAAAAAGTATAAGCATTCATAGCATCAGAAATATTAATTTCCTTAAAGATATTTAATGTCTGGTTAAAGCATTTCTTGTGTCACTATCTCACTAGCAAGCAAATGAACTTAACAGGCCCTGGAGTGCTACCTAAAGGAATGAGTCACTGAAAGTAATTTCATTTCCAGCTGTGAACTAGATCAAGCATTCATGATCAGTAATCCTAACCTGTAGTTGTTTCCTTTTATGAAGATTTGTACTGGGACATGGCTTTTTTAGGAACAGCATTCTGCTTGTAATTATCCTAATGTATGCACGTTGTAGTCAAAATAAGTTTGAGATATGTGGATAAGTGAAAGAAATCTGAGGACACAATGACAATCTCAAGAGAAATTCTATAATAAATAATGTCATTTTCATAAGCAGGGAAGCATGTTTCCTCTGGTGGGCAAACCTGGATATTGGTAGCAATGCATCTCAGCTCTATTTAAAATGCCATTGCCTATAACGTATTGTCTTATGTTCTTAGTGAAAAGGGAAGTAAATTAATGGTTTTATTGATATATATATATATATATATATATATATATATATATATATATATATATCTCCTTAGTCATTAGTCTGTTTTGATATAATGTGAGGGATCTTGGGCCTTGTAATGAACAAAGGAATGTAAACTGTACAATGAGTCCATCATTGTCTTCCTGTGAAAAGATTTTATTTTTTTTTTTTAAGGAAAATATG
Source organism: Protopterus annectens (assembly GCF_019279795.1). Lineage (NCBI taxonomy): Eukaryota > Metazoa > Chordata > Ceratodontiformes > Protopteridae > Protopterus > Protopterus annectens. The sequence goes on along the minus strand of NC_056748.1, from coordinate 1,106,747,784 downwards.
ATTGTCTATTGTCAGATAAATATGTGCCTATACATCTTATGTATGGTATGTATGTATTTATTTATTTATTGACATTTACCAGGAAATTCTGACAAGGTAATCCATTTTGAGTGGAGGCCCTTGGAAAAAAGATTGAAAATATTAGAAAAGCATTTTAAAAACAATGATGTTTCAGTCTTCAAACAGAATACAAAACCACTACAGTTTAAATAATTATATCAAATTAGATCTACCTTGGGATTCCATAAACTTCCTGCAGGCATCGCCTGAAGCCTACACAGAGTACATGTATGAGCAGTGATATGCAGTGAGCAGCAGCACTCATTGCATAGTCATGCAGCGTACCACATTTAAATGTAAATAAGTGAGGTTTTGTGGCCGGCAACACAGAAAACCTTGTAAGCGAACAATCTGTATAAGTCAGAGCACTGAAGGTCCGTGGTTTTGTGAGGACTGCCACAATGATCACCAGGGTTTAACAGATAATAGTTTTCATAGCTCTCAATCTCTTAGTGCAAGACTTCTGGACAAAGGGCAACATAATGGGGGGGGGGGGGTGACCCAAAAATAGTGACAGGTTTGAGATATTTGCTCTTTAGAAATTTACTAGAATAACAAGGGGTTTGTGTGAAGATACATTTTATGAAGGATTTGAAGTCTGAAACTCAAATGTATGTAATTATTGAGTCACATTAGTCCTAAAATCATCCCACTGATATGGCAGAAAAGCACACATTTGATAAGAAGCACACCAAAAGATATATAAGGCAAAAACTGGACATTCTGTGAAAATCTGGATAGTTGAGTTGTTTGATAGTTAAGTATATGGTCCAAACAGAGTACAGGACAGTGTATACAGTGCAGATTATTGTGAAATGCCATTCCTGGCATTCTCTACTGAAGATGTGTAACTAATCTGTAAGGGTACATGGACTGCCAAGTAAAATAAACACTCAAGGGAAGAGTGTGTATTAAATAGGGGACACACAGATAAAATGAAGGAAAGAGGACAGGTGGAACAACCTAATGTACAGCAGATGAGGGCATGTCACTGGAAGATGGTTGTAGCAGCAACACTAATCACATATCAATCTGGTACAGTAGGGACCATGCAGTGAGAATGTGTATTATATGACTGTCCTATAAGTTGAGATAACAATAGGGAGGATGTCTGTATGAGATAAGCATCCTTACATGAATAATGAAGAGGACATCTAGCAGGGATGTTACATGCAATTGGGGTAATGTGCATATTGTGAAGCTGTGCAAACTGATTTGCCTGAATGAGTGTAACCTCAGCAGAGGTCTCCAGCAAGTGGGTCAGAGGTAAAGCCTCATGGAAAACATTAAAAGAACCAACCACATTCATGGACAATATAAGACTAATACCAGAAGTAATCCCATGTCTCTGACATAACATATGTGATTTAGAGTGATCAGAGATGATTATGCACAAACACTCTTGAACAACTATTATGACATGTCCACGCTCTGAGGGTAATCATGCACACTGTCCTGGCAATGTAACATCTACCTGGAGGTCTTAGGAGGAACATTGCTATATCCACATGTGACATTATGATCAATACAGGCTAGTTCACTGCTGTGCATGGCATATTTATATGGCACAATCTACACTGCCACAAATGTTACCCATGCCAGTGATGTTGTCAAACAGCTATATATGTACTGTGTGCATCACCAGAACAGGTAGCACACATGCATCTGGTGTATCAACTTGATGGGGGGTTCCTCACCATCACACGGTAATTGTTATTCCACAAAAAGAATACCTTGGCAACAATCTTTGGTGTTTGTGTGTGTTGATATTGTCTGTATTATACTAATATCACAGTTGGAGTCAATGATTGCCCACAATGTGTAGTCCTTCATATGGCTATTTGGATACAGGATGTGTATGTCATCCTGTGTATGTCATATGTGATGTCCATCACTTAAATAATGGACAAGAAAGGGCCTAACAGACAGCCCTAATGTATGGATCTGATCACTGGACCTGAGATATAGATCACTTCACACATGTCAAAATATTTAGATCCCATGTATGTGATGCAGTGGTTTACCCACTTGGTGATGTAGATGCATATAGCCACATCTGACTGTGCTGAGTGAAAATCTCAGTATGGATTTTTGTCAAATGCCTTGGGCTCATCAAGTTCAAAAGGATGATAGTGTTGTCATCATGCATGCCCTCGATAACTTCTTTGAGGACATCGAACAGATGTAGCAGACATGATGTAGCATTAAAAACTCACACAGCTCTGTTGCACACAGCTGGGATATCAGGAATATCCATTTAGGAAAGGTCCATGATAACATGTTGGTCTACGTCACAGATGATGAGAGTCAGGATATATCTATACATGCATGCATCGGGTGTTGTTCCCCTCCCCCCATCTCAGACGGATGCATGTTGATGTACATCCTTCTACAGGAACATAGTCTGTGTGGGTGGTCTGTTGAAGTGTGTATTCAACTATGTCAGGAATGTGTATGTGATAAGTCATGTGACAGATGATCTGTTGAGTGATAGGCCTGGATGAAGGTAAGGCAGTGCATACTGACTAGCTTCAGTTGGCCTAATGTATGAACACAATCCCCCGCACAGGTATCATTCAGAAACTCTCCCAGTTGGAGATTAAACCTTATGTCACTATATGGGTAACCAACTGGCTGCCTAACAGAACACACATTGCCAAAGTTGGTGAATCAACCTGTACCAGTAGAGATGTTACCATTGGTGTACCCTAGGGATCTGTGTTTGGCCCTTTACTGTTTGGAATCTATTTCCTGACAGTTCAGGGTACAGTATATGGCCTTTCAGTTACTGCATCTGCTGATTCTTGTATGCTGGGTGCAATCATTGAGTCCACTTATGATGATAACATACTACAGGAGTGGCTAACACAGGTGCTTGATTGGTGACAAAGTCACACTGTGTACAAATAAAAGCAAGAATATGTCTTTATTTTGGTCTTCTGTGAAGTGGAATTCCCTGCTAATTACAGCATTGACAACAGTCCTGCTACGCTGAAGTGATGCAAGCACTGGGAACACATGTAGATAGCAATCTGAACTTTGTCCACCAAGTGTTTACACCAGTATTGAAAGTCTATGGTGTGCACATCATACGTCATGCCATCATTCTCCAATCTCAGGAGTTTACAGGACTGTACTCAAACCTCATCACTGTTGCTCTTTTGTCTTGCCCTTAACCCACTAAGCTGTCTGCTTAACAGAATAGGTAATGGCTATAATTTGTCTCCTAGAAAAGAACAAGAGTGTAAAGATCTCATCTTTTCTTTGTTGATGACTTAAAACTGTATAGCTCATCAGATGAGGAACTGATAGCACATCTGCAAGTATTCAAATTTTTTCAGATGATATAAGAATGTCATTTGGTCTTAATAAATATGCAAACGTAACCTTTAAAGCAGGAAAGTTGCAGCACCAAGAAAACAGTTTAGGACAAGACTGTTAAATATATAAAAAGACTTGAGCAAGAGGAAGTATAAAAATATTTGGGAATTGATGAAGGATCAACAATAAACATGAACAAATGTGAATAAAACTTAGTAAGGAATATTTTAGAAGACTTTTAAATTAATTCTGAAAATAGTGTTGACATCTAGGAACAAAATTCAAGCCATAAACCAACTTGTACTTCCTGTCCTAACTTACAGTTTAGGAGTGAATGGCCTCAAAAGGTGTTGGATAGATTAGATAGGGAAAACAAGAAGGATTATTCATGGTCATCAAATGAACCAAGATTATATATACCCCATTCTGAAGGAGTATGTGCCTCTTTGAAACTGGTTACATGTATAGATCTGCAATTGTGGGACTGCATACATAGCTACTGACCTCACTAGACCCAACCATATTGGAAGTTTTGAAGCATGAGGAGAATAAATCTAAGATTAATTCCCTGCTTAGTCTAGCAGAAGTATATTGGCATCAAATGGGAATAGAAATAATACGAGAAGTAGATAAAAATCAGGCAGCAACTAAATGTGCCAAAAAAACAAAAGAAAGAATATAAGGTGAAGGATTAGATGAGAAGGCAAGAAATGTGGAAAATGCCTAAATGTAGTTGCAAGTTAGAAAACTCCTGGAAGAATGTCATGGAGATCAGGATCAAATGCAAGAATGGTTAAGTAGAGGTGAATTCAAACCAAAAGATAAAAGGTTAATTAATATTGGTGGCCCAAAATAATGGGCTATGTACACATTGGTTTGCAAAGTCCATTCAACATATGGGAGAAACAGACAAATGTAGGTTTGGTAAAACAGAATTGGAAAAATGTGCACATCTTCTTGCTGGTTGTGACATACTATTGGCAGAAGGACTTTATACTGGAAGGCATAATAATGTGGCAAGACTGTTGCACTGAGGATTGTGCAAACATTATGGCATTGAAGTGGCTGAAAAACACTGGAAACATGATCCACAAATCAGCATAGAAAATGATGAAATCTACATCACATAGGATCACCCATTACAACAGCTCAAAGGATAGATGTAAAAACACCTGATATTGTGGTCCTTGAAAAGAAGACAAAAGTAGCATTGATCATTGAAATCTCTACACCCAGTGACTACAGTGTCTTGTGTAGAGAGAGATACAAAGTCATAAAATATTAGGATTTGCAGGTAGAAACTAGAGCAATGTGGAAGAAAGATACCCAGACAGATCCAATAGTAGTAGGAGCAACAGGTCTTATAAAAAAGAATCTATAATTGTATTTAGATATGTTACCAATACATGTAACTCCTTCGAATTGCAGAAGGAATCATTACTGGGCCATTGAATGTGCTGCGAAGAGCACTTCTGGTTGACATCAAAGATTGAAACAATACTAATTACATGAACTTTAACAGTACTTTGACATAGGAATGGGGTCCATTCCTGTCATAGTATTAGAAACCCAAAAGACTTGGAGAAATTAAAAAAAGTGTAATGCTCTCTATTGCATGTACCTCACCAGACACATGCAGCAGCTGGAGATACCATGACAGTTACTAACCATGAAAACACAGTGCCTACAAACCATGCCATGATGTATGTGGACAGACTGAAATACATGTCACTGTAATCTGTATTGTATAGGATGAAGTGACTTCTGCCTGGCCTCCAGCCAGGCCAGTCTCTGACCCTGTCCTAGTGGGAACAGTGCACATCCACAAATCAGATATAACTAATGACATCAGTAGTGTCTGGTGAGGAGAATATGGGAATAACAGTATCCCATATGCCAGTGTAAAAGGCTCTCTGTAATATAAAGCAAGTGCACACACACCCCAGTTGACTGCAGTTAGAATAAAACTTCTACCTATCAAAGTACACAGACTACAAAACTCTGTATTTAAGGCAAGCGCCATAGCTGAAGTCTCACTTGGAGTGTCTCAGACAACACTTTATAGCTGATGACGTCAGCAGTGTCTGGTGTGGAGAATATGGCAATAACAGTGTCCCACATTCTGATGTAAAAGGATCACTATAATGTAAAGCAAGTGTGCAGATGCACGCACACATGCACTCACATGCATACACCAGCTGAATTCAGTGAGAATAGAACCCCTACCTAAGTACACAGATTACAGAATACAGTACTTTATGCTAGTGCCACAACACAAGTCTGACTTTTGTAAGGCTGCAGCACAGCTTATAATGGATGACATCAGCAGGGTATGTTGTAGAGAAGATGTTGGGAGGCCTGCATGAAATAGATCTATAGGCATGTGCAAGTATGAAAATACTGTCAATCTATCAGACTGGAGAGGTAACCATAGGATACACACCTCTGCTCTTCTGGCTAGACACACACACACACACACACACACACACACACACACACACACACACACACACACACACACACACACACAAACCTGACTGCAGTGAGAACAGAATCCCAACCTAAGAACACAGACTATAGAACACAGTACTTCATGCTATTTCCATGGCACAAGTTTGACTTTTACTAGGCTGCAGGACAATTTATAGTGGATGACATCAGTTGGCCATGCTGGAGAAAAGATGTTGGGAGCATACCTCTCAACTGTCCAGATTCTCACTGAATGTCCAGATTTTTGGCTCACATTTTTGGTGTGTTCCTTATAAAATGTGCGGTTTTCTGGGACATCACTGAGATGATCTGAGAATTGAGGTCACTAAGTAGTGACATACATTTGAGTTTCAGAGTTTGAATCCTTCAGAAAATGTATGTTAAAAACTGTTACTCTAGCAACTTTCTAAGTTTATAAGAGCAATATTTAAAATATGTCCCTATTTTTGGGCTTTGTCCAGATTCCTTGCACTAAGAGGTTGTGAGGCCTGTAGGAAATGGATGTGTAGGCATGTGCAAGTATCAAAATACTGTCAATCTATGGACTTGGAGTGGTAACTGTAGGATACATACTCTGCTCTTCTGGCTAGGGACACACACACACACACACACACACACACACACACACACACACACACACACACACACACACACACACACACATGCACATACACATGCACACACACACACACACACACACACACACACACACACACACACACACACACACACACACACACACACACACACACACACACACACACACTCTCGACTGCAGTGAGAACAGAACCTCTACTTAAATACACAGACAACAGAACTCAGTGCTTTACACTAGCACCAAGGCACAAATCTGACTTTTACAAGTCTGCAGAACAACTTATAGTGGATGACTTCAGCAGGGCATGTTGGAGAGATGTTGGGAGGCCTGCATAGATTCATAGGAGGTTATTAGGCTAATGGCCCTAGTGTTTACAAGCCTAGCTGTGTAAAAACGCAAATACCCTTATTAAGCATAGTTAGATGGTCATTGTTAGCAGAGTGATTTTGTAATCAGCACCAAGTTTAGTGCATGGACAGCCACTGCATGCCCATCAAAGCTGATTCTCAGGAATACACAGTAAGGATAGGGTCTTAAAGGTAAAAATGCTTCTGTGCATTGTAGTTAGATATATAGTGCTAGAAGATATTTTATTTATTCATTTTTGTTCCCCTTTTGCTTCATTTTGTCCAGCTACCACAGTGCCCCCATTCATTGATGGGTCTACCAACCTTTCATACTGCCCTCAGGTTGCTTATGTTAGGAAACAAAAAATAAGTTATCACAGAAAAAGTCTGAGCAAAACACAAACAGAAAAATCACTTGCGAATTTAAAGGCTCATTACACCAGCCAAGGGTTTGTTAATCCGTCCATAAAAGTGGTTTCACAAAATACTTCCTCAGGTTCATACCTGACTGCTTCCCCTGTTTTTTTTCATTCATGATCTACCCCTTGGTAGATGCCCCTCCCCTGCATTTGCCTGCCACATCTGGGGGTTGCTTTCATCTATGGACCACGCCTCACTCCCTCAGCACACCTCACTGCCAGAGTCTATGACACCAAGCTGCTAATCAAACTCAGTTTACCTGGGACGTAGTTAGGGTTTTATCTCTCTATGCCATATGCCATAGTACTGGTTTTCTATATTTTTATGTTAACTTTTACATTCTTAGTTCTTAGAAGCTTAATTAGTTCACACTACATCATCACTTTGCTTATTTCAATAAAGTCTGTTTTTTATTGTACAATGTTCTTTTGATGCAGTTTTGGTCTTGTCTTTTGCAGTTCTGTATTCTTGCATGTGCATTTTTTTCGGTTTTGATTGCTTTCATATTTTTCCTGGAGCTTTTCTAATGAGGCCACCACTACACAGGTTTATTTATTTATTTATTTGGTTGGTTTGTTTGTTTATTGACCTGCTCAGAACTTTTCCAGTAAATAAATGCAAGAAAATAAAACAAATAAATAAAATATACAATCCTTTTCACAGATGGAGACATCACTCCCAATCTGCTCAACTCTTACTCCCAAGGAATAATTGAGCCATGGTCATCTTTCAACGGGGGAACAAATGGGTCAGTAGGACATCCAAGAGAAGGGTTCAATAGCCAGCAGGGGGACTGAAGCAAAAAAACCCTAAAGGCAGTCTTAGGGAGGCTGTCCACACAGGTATGCAAACCCTACATAGTTCTGCATAAGCAACAGGAAGTTTTTCTTGCAACAAGCTTACATTCCACTATTACTTGTTATGGCACATATCCATTTCTATCTTTTTTATACCATCAACCATTTTCTACAGTATTGACTTCGTATTTACTTTTTGGCATGCTGGGAAAGTAAAATCTCCGGAAACAAATATCTCCTTTAGACATAGGTAAATAGGATGATATTAGGTTACTGGCCTGGAGGCCCTTATAAACCTAGCCAAGAATTTTGCCCATGTTCACATAAAGTCAGCACCTGTTTCCTCTGTCCAGCAGGGACACAGGTGGGATCCCAGGGGGTGTATTTTCTGTTTCCCATCCAGTCTTCCAGGTTCCTCTTAAAGAGGGCTAGAGAGGTACTCTGCTTGACATGGAGATGGAGTCTATTCCATAGATGAGGGAGTCTTTGGGACAGAAATCTATCCTGCCAACAAGTTCTATTAATGCCGCAGACCAGGTTGAGACCTTGCATGCAGGTTGTGTGAGTGAAGTTTGACTTACGGATATGCAGCAACTCCATCAAGGCTGGGTCAGAGATGGCCTTGTATGCCAGACACAGGTCACCTCTGAGCAGTCTGTATGAGACTGAGTAGAGGGACAGGCTTTTAGCCTAGCAAAATAGGACAGGTGTTTGAGACCCTGGATTCTCCTTGTCAGGAACCTCTGTGGTCTCTCCAGCTGCTGCATGTGCTTGGCAAGATACATGTCGAAGGGGGCATTGTACTCAATAATGAGTCTGATAAGGGAGGAGTACAGGGATGTTATGATGACCTTGTTTCTGGATGAAATACCCTAACTTATGAGGTGGGCCATGTAGAAAGCCTTCCATACAATGGAGGCAACATGGTGGTCAAAAGTCAGGTTGCTATCAACCTCAGTGCCCAAGTCTCTCATGACTGATTGTATGCTTAGTACGCTGTTATTAATGTGATAATTAGTGAGGACTCAATTTTCCCCAAAGGGGATAATGATGCCTTTCTTGGCATTCAGTTTGAGGCCATGCTTCTGGCACCAGTCATTAGTTTGGGTAAGGCCCTCTTGGAGGATGTTCACATCACAAAGGGAATTTAAGACAGCACTCAGCATGCAGTCATCTGCAAACCTGGTCAGCCACAGATCACTGGTTTTGGCTTGCACCTCAGAAAAGTATATCCCAAACAATAGAGGCCCCCCTAAGACCAATCCTTGGTACATCGCTCATTACAGGTCTACTACTAGAGGTGGCGTCCCCTATTTTGACCGAGTTTGTTCCATCAGTGAGCCAGTTAGCTACCCATCTGGTAACATATGGGTTGATGCCTAGCTGGGAGAGTTTATCTATTATGCCTGAGTGGGGAATAGTGTCAAAGGTTTTGGCTTCATCAAGGTAGGCAGTGTGCACCGTCTTCCCCTCGTCCATGGCTTTGGTGACTGTTTTGAAGAAGTTGAGCAAGTTTAACAGGCATGATCTCCCTTTGACAAAACCAAACTTTGTGGGGTCAAGCATTTGGAGGTTGCCAATGTCCTTGTTTATCAGGTCCATGATAATGTGTTCCATGGCCATGCAGATCAGGCTAGTTAGACTGATGGGCCTATAACTGCCTGGGTCAGTGGCCGCACCACCTTTGTGTAGAGGGATCACAGTAGCTGTCCTCCATTCAGCTGGGATGAAGCTGGTACTCAGGCTTTGGTTGAATAGGGGGCCTAATGGAGCTGACAGCTCATGCCTGAGTTCATGTAGGATACAGCCAGGGATGTTGTTGGGTCCCATAGAGACTGTATTTTTTGCCTTGAGGGCATTAAACACCTTCTCCCTGGTGATTAGGGAAGGGGGGCAGTTGCTAGGGATGTCCTGGTTTATTGATGGAGGGACAGGGGGCGTGAAGTTTTCACTGAAACTGTCTGCCAGCAGGTTGGCTTTATCTATAGTGTTTGTGTATATAGTGTTATTGAACACCAGTTCAAAGCAGGTTTGGGTGTTACCTTTCAGATTGTGGACATATGTAAAGAAGGCCTTGTGATTGTCCTTAGTGGATGTGGCCAATATGGACTCATTTAACTTTAGAGGATTTCACCAATGACTTTATTTGCTTGTAAAGACAAAGGAGAGCTTGCCTCCAACTTGGCACCTGCTCCTTCTTGGTCAGGACAGCAATTTTTTCCTTTTTTTATAGAGTTTGTTTATTGCTGCTGTACAATAGACAGGTTTGCTCTTCCTTGACGAAGATGATTTGGTTCTGTCAGGTATTGCTGAGTCCATACAGCTATGTAGGTGCTCATATAGTTTTTTGGTGTAGGCTTGGACTTTAGTGCTAGTTCCTACTGAAGGGACAGTGGATGAGAAGCTGTTTATACCTGCCCTCAGGAGATTGTAGTCAGCTTTGGCAAAATGTTTTTGTTCGACTCTGACAAGGGTGGGTCAGGGGAGATGGTGAATTCAGAAGTGATCGCTTTATGGTCAGATCTTACCAAGGAGGATGATACTGTAGGAGGAGCTACAGTGGCTACTCATATTGGTTAGTACCAGGTCCAGGATAGTTTCACCTCTCATAGGGGTGTCAGCCAGCTGATCCAATGCATTAGCATTGACAAAGTCAAGGAATCTCTGGGCATTCATTTGTGGGCTAGAAAAGGTCTTCCACTCTATGGTTGGGTAGTTAGTCACCCAAGATCAGGATACAGCATTGAATCTTGATGGATTCAAGTAAATCCAGATAGGTGGAGTGGGTGTCTTTAGTCATGGTTGAGGGTCTGTAGCTAGCTATGATTTGAATAGGTGTTTTGTCAACTAACTGCACTTGGAGTGTCTCCTGTGTGTCATACCATTTGACCAGCCTGGAGGTGTGTATGTCTTTGATAAATATTAAACCTCCACCTCCTTTGGCTTTGTAGCCCTCCATTTGGGGTCTGGAAGTATGGTAGGATGAGTAACTTGGTAGGCCCAGGGTGTTCTCCACAGCTTTGAACCAAGTTTTAGTGGCTGAACAAATGTCAGCATCCTCCAGTGAAAGGAATTCTTGCAGTGAGTGCAGTTTCATGCTAAGACTCATAGCATCTAGCAGCATGACCTTTACATTTCGTTTAGAAGAATTTTTTATGTTGGTCATTTTGTGCTCATGATTTTGCCTAATAAAGGCACTATGGGGGAGGCAAAAGCCTTTGCCAGAAGCATGAAGCCCATAGGAGACAGATGAAGGTCATCTCTGGCAAAGCATCATGGTCTGTCAATCATGTCCTCCCAGGCTGTCAGGTACTGTATCCCCTTGGAATGACACCAGAAACTAAGCCAGTTGTTAAAGTCAATCATTTCATACCTCTAAAAATCTGGACAGATCATAAAATAATGGGGGACAAAGTCCAAAAAGAGGGACAAATCTTAAATATTGCTCTTATAAACTATGAATGTTGCTAGAATAACACTATTTGTGTTAGTGTGTATTTTCTGAAGGATATGAAGTTTGAATGTATGCCATTATTTAGTGACATCAATCCTCAGTGATTTGCCAGGAAAACCACAAATCTGATGGGCAACAGACAAATACAAAACAAAAATCTGGACAGTTGAGTGATATGCCTTCAGAAATTTGTTCCTCCATACAGAGAGGGAAAGATGTGCTTCTTTTTGTAGGTTAGTGAGGATTTTTTCTTTACTGTCAGTTCTGTTTACTCTATACAAACTTCAAATTTAATACCCTTTCTGAGAAGAGGAAAAGAGTTAAAGTTGAGAATGACCCTAATACAGTAGTTCTTTATGTTTGTTTTCTGTACGAGATTAGCCACAAGTAACATGATTAGCAGCTTAAGGTTTATAGAATTCTGGGTAGTGGGGCATTCTCATGGCACAAATCACAAAGCATGAGTCATCTTGGAAAGTGTCATTCATTGCAGCATTACTAGGTTTTGGAGAATAGTACTAGCTTAGAACAATGTAGCTGGCATAAGGTGGATGCTTGAATACATCTATCAGTTGAATGTATATGAGAAGAATCCAGTTTTATTGCCTATTTCATGTGAACTTGCCAGATTGCTGTACTTAATGCTTGGGGAAGCAATTGCAAGTGCATGTTGCATACAGAACCCCAATTATGGCGACCAGAGTCAAACAGTAAGAGTTATGTTATCTGTGTGCAGTCAATGGTGTTTTAGAACCGCGTTGTGGAGCTCATTCAAGTAGGAAGCAATTTATGTAAAACATCTGCATTTTCTGTATCTTAGACCAGATTATCCAAGTGCAACCAACTCTGGACAAGACCACAATCCAAATTGTAGCTTGGTACAGATCCCCCACCATGCCTTAGGATTCCCACTCCTCATTTATTGATACACTGTAAAATATTAGGGTACAACCTAACTGCCTAATAATGGGCAATTTCAACTACCACACCATTAACTGGGAAAACTACTCGTATCAACTCTTTTGCTCAACATTTTCTGGAATTCATAAGTTCCAACATCTTGGATCAACTTATCCACACCCCCACCAAGGGCAGCAATATCCTAGACCTGGTCATTACCAACATGGGCGACTGGTGTTCCACACCAGAGGTCAATTTCTCGTTGGTCATATCCGACCACAAGCTAATCACCATAGACATCCACATCCCACCCCCACCCACCATTAGAGAAACCACCGTAAAAAATTTCTCCAAAGCCAACTTCACGCTTTTTAAGACAGAAGTGGAAAACTTTACAACACCCATACAGGCGGACAATAAAGGAACGACTGCTGAATCCTACACAAATGCACTTTATAGGCACTTACACGAGTGCATGGCTTGTGCTATCCCTAACAGAACCAAGACGCTATCCTCCAAAAAAAGGAAGCAAATCTGGTGGTCCCCTGCCATAAACAAACTCTACAACAGAAGAAACTGCTACAAAAAACAGTAAACTCCCATGATTGGAAGAACTCCCTGGTCAGCCTGAGTAAAAATCTGAAATCCCTCATAAACTTCTCCAAAGCTAGTTACGGAAACAAAATCACCACTGTTTTTAAAGACAACCACAAAGCATTCTACAGCTATGTCAAGAATATCAATAGCAACACTCAGATCTGGTCTGAGTTACAGCACAATGGCACTAAATATACAGAACCAACTGATACTGCCAACATCCTGGCAGATAGGTTCAGTGCTAACTTTACCCCCCCCCTCACCCCCTAAAGGGTCCATATCTATACTGGAAGAATGCAGAGCCCCTGTAATCGCAACTATGCAGGTAAAAACTGCACTCTCTAAAGCCAAGAACACAGCATCCATGGGACTGGACAACATCCCAGGCTGCGTTTTCCACTGACTTCAGAACAAATTGGCTCACCACCTAAGTACCATGTTCAATCATAGACTCACTTCAGGCTTTGTGCCCACTGAATGGTGCACAGCAACAGTTATCCCACTCTACACAGGGTGAGCCACCATGGACCCCAGGAACTATCGCCTTATTAGCCTGACGAGACTGCTCTGCAAGGCCATGGAATGTATCATCATGGAACTTATAAACAAAGGCATTTGTAACCTCCAAACTCTGGACCCCACCCAGTTCGGGTTTGTGAAAGGCAGATCATGTTTCCTGAACCTGACTGATTTCTTCTAAGCAGTCACTGAAGCCGTAGATGTGGGTAAGGTGGTTCACACAGCCTATCTTGACCTCGATAAGTCTTTTGGCACCATCCCCCATTCTGGAATTATAGATAATCTCACTAAACTAGGCATAAATCCCTACGTCACAAGATGGGTTGCTAATTGGCTCACTGACAGAACCCACACTGTAAAAGTTGCAGACTCCAAATCCGACTTTAAACCAGTGACAAGTGGAGTACCATAGGGTTCAATCCTGGGTCCTGTCCTGTTTAGTATCTACTTCTCTGAAGTACAGGCTAACACAGATTGTTTCTGGCTAACAAAGTTCGCAAATGATTGCAAACTAGGAGCCATAATCAAGTCCTCAAACGATGTGGACATCCTACAGAAGGGCCTCACTAAGACAGATGCTTGGTGTCAGAGCCATAGCCTCAAGCTCAATGCCAAAATGTGCATTGTCATCCCCTTTGGTAAAAACTCTGTACCCATGAACTACCACATAGGTGGCAGTCTACTTAACACTGAAAGTGTGATAAGAGACCTTGGAACCCAGGTGGACAGTAGTTTCTCCTTTGATAATCACACTGCCACAGTAGTCAGAAAATCCTTCTATGTGGCACACCTCATCACAAAAGGGCTCTCATCCAGGAAAAAAGAGGTCATTGTTCCCCTCTACTCATCACTCATCAGACCCATTATAGAGTACAATGCCCCTTTTGGAATGTACCTCACAAGACATCTACAACAACTGGAAAGGCCGCAGAAATACCTCACAAAGAGGATTACCGAGCTCAAACAGATGCCCTACGCAGACTGTCTCAAAAAACTCCAGCTTTACTCCATCGCATATTGCCTACTCAGAGGCAATCTCTGCCTAACATACAAAGCTATGTCAAACCCAGAGCTGTTTGAATGTTCCACTTAAAGAAATCACAGTCCCTCCAAGCTACATGCTCTAGGGACCTAAACCTTGTCACCACAATAAACAGAACATGCTGGAGGGATAGATTCCTGTCCCAGAGACTTCCCATACTCTGGAAAAAACTATCTATCTATATCAAATAAAGCTCCTCATTAGCACTCTTCAAGAAAAAGCTTGATGATTGGATGGGAAATAGGAAATACACCCCAGGAATCACTTCTGTGGCTCTGCTCGACAGGGGCACAGGTAAATAATTTTTATGAGTAGCGAAAGCTAGGGTACCTTTTTGGCTACGCTTATATAGGCCTTAGGGCCAATAGCCTAGTACCTACGTATAGTACTGCATTTGTTTGCTAGATTCTTTTCTTTATTCCCCAAAAAACTGCTTTTGAAAGAGTCATCTTTGAAAATGTTCTTTATTTCACGTGCCTCTTTTTAAAGTTTGTGGATTTCATTGCAAAATTCAGTTTATATTGCATTAGGCTACTCAAACTGTGCTTCAGATAACTGTGCCCTCTGACATTGTTCCATATTCATTCTTGTGTGGTGCACATTTTTGTGTTATTATTTGTACTTTGAATTGTTTACATATCGCCTGAGCTGCTTGTTTCCTACTCATTTTGTATTATTACTTTTTGTTATTTGTAATGTCAAGCTTTACTTTTACTTTGAGCTGCGATGTTTTAAACTGTGTGTCTTCTGTCTCCTTATTTTTCATGAATCATTACTATAACTTCACATTTAGACATGCACTTGCCTTCTTATTTAAGGTGCCCTAATGAATGGCCAATGGCTTTATAATCAAGTCACACTACATTGATCACAAGACTTGAGAATCATTCAACAGTGGACCACAGCTGAGATAAAACCAAACACCTACAGAGGCATTTTACAGTGAAGAAAGGTCCATATATCCCAGTGTGGGGGGGTACATCACCCACACACTCCTGGCACTTCTACAGAGACTACAGAGTGCAAGATAGCACCCTCTTGGGAAAAAGAGAAATCTCCATGATAGTGCAATGTCAGTCTTCATTTTGAAAAGCCTAGTATCTCATTGTAGAAATCAGTAATTTCAGGTGTGATCATGAGTGTCGTAATAATAAGTCTGATGCCCACGGTTTACGTTTCCATTTTAGAATCATCACATCTATGTCATTCCTTTAATAACTATCTAACAAACCACCTTCCTAGTTTAACTTCATTGTGGAATGCTTCCATCCTTTTCACTCTATCCCTTAGCTGAGGAATTCTGCCTTTAACCTCCTGCCCATATGCTAACCTTTGCCTTGCTTTCATTCTGACAGCTTTATCTGTTTTTCTATCTCTCTCTATTTACTTTTCTTATAAAGACCATAATCCTATTCCACCACAGTGCTTTGATACCATTACACTCCATTTTTCCTGTTTTCTCCATATTATCCCCCACTACTTGTACCACCATACATTTCAGCCATCTCACATGCTTTCCTGATTCCACCTCCAGCTTCTCCCTCAAGTTCTTTCCAACAGCTATACCAACTGCATAATTTGAAAGTCTTCTAGCTAGAATTTCTACCAGGACTGTTTTTCTTGCTGCACTTAAGTCCATAAGAAGCCTTTGTACAACAAATAAACATATTTTCTCAAACATACTACTCTTAACTACCACAATAGCCTGTCTTACCATACCTTACTCACTCACCTCCTTTGAATATCTTTCTATCCCTGAACAAAACCATTACATCCGTCAAACACTAACATCTTCTTTCATCTTCTCCCTTAACCACAGTAACATAACCTGTAACTCCAACTATATGCTACCAAAATTTCACAGAGCAACCCACATTATCTACTTCTCTTCCAAAAAGACTTTTAATAACCTCTATAAACTCCTTAAATCTCTACAATACCCTCAGGAACACCCCCTCCTAGACGGTGATATTCATCCAAACCCTGGCCCCAATACTAACTACACCAATAACTCAACCAGTTTAACATTGCCTATAATTTCTACACTAACAAAACCATGTAACTCCCTCTTGATAGCTCACCTTAACATTAGAAGTATTAACAAAAAAATTTCCCATCTACATGCTCTCCTAGATGTACACTCATTTGACAGACTATGTCTTACAGAAACTTGGCTAAAATCATCTACTCTAGACCAGGAAATGACCCCTCCTGGCTATAACATCCTTGAAATGACCGTAAAATCAAAAAAGGTGGAGGTATAGCCATTCTCTATAAATCTAACCTCCAAATTCCCCCCATTAATGTGATTCCATCATTTGCCACCAAATCTGAAATCCTAACAACCAAACTCCAAATCAATAACTCCAAATCTATCTATCTACTTTGTATGTATCTACCCCCAGGTAATAATACCAATACTCCTGAGAACCTACTCAGTCACCTCTCTACCCAACTACCCCAGGAGACCATTGTACTAGGTGACTTTAACATAGACTGGTCCAGTTGCAGTTCTCTAAATCCTACCAATCACATAAACCTCTTTGGATTCTCACAATTAATAAAAACTCCTACAAGAATCCACAAACCTAGCAACAAGGAAACTACTCTGGATTGGATCCTTATTAATATCCACCCTAAAACTTATACTCCAGGAACCCTTCCCGATGATATTAGTGACCACATGCTTACCTACATTATTAGACAAAAAGTCCATATTCCAACTACTCATAACCTCAAAACCTCCCTCTTAAAAAAATTCTTTAATCCAGACAACTTCCTAACTGAATTGCAAGCATGTGACTGGTCACCACTAACCCATCTAGAACTTGATGAATCTGTTACCTACTTTAATACTAACTTTCTTCAAATCCTCAACTGCCATGCACCTTATCGCACTACTGGAATAAGAACAAAATTTGCCCCATGGCTCACAAAACATACTAGGCAGAAGATACTCCTTAGAAATAAAATATGGGCTAAATGGAGAGCTACCAAATGCCCAACAAACCACCTTCACTATAAACAGCTAAGAAATGCCACCAAGAAGGATATTTTTAGAGATAAAAAAGACTTTTACTTTCAACTACAACAAACCAGCCAACAAACTCCACAAAAATTTTGGTCTGGAATAAACACACTTCTTCAGCCAGGCCACACCACTACTCCAGACCTAACTGGTTTCAACCATAACAACACCAACCAGATCCCTGATGCCTTTAATAACTACTTTACAGAAGTCATTCTAACCCTGGCCAATTCTTTACTACCTTTCACTACTTCCCAAACAAATACCTGCAATACTTCATTGCCTACCTTTCAGATACAACCTGTATCTACATCCCTCATCTGTAAGCTACTTCAAAAACTGAAACCTTGCACCCCTTCTGCTGACCGTCTCCCATCTGAATTCCTACAAATAGCCGCAAAAGCCATAGCCTATCCCATCTATATCCTTATTAACAGAACTATCTCAGAAGGCAAAATCCCTGCTCTATGGAAGATATCCCACATCATCCCTCTACACAAAGGTGGACCTTCTACTGAGCTTTCAAACTATCGCCCTATTGCTTTACTCTCCCCTTTAGCTAAGATTATGGAAACATGTATTCACAAACAATTACTTAACCACTTACTACAAAATAACCTACTTGCAAACTGCCAACATGGCTTTAGGCCATTCCATAGCACATCGACTGCCCTCTTATCCTTTACCGACTCTATATATAAAAATCATAACAATAACTCTTTTTCCTCTGCACTATTTATTGACCTGTCGAAAGCCTTCAATATGGTTAACCATAACTTACTACTAGACAAACTAAATGCCCATTCTCTTGACCCACAAGCTATACAATGGTTTAGGTCTTATCTGGAAAATAGACAGCAAGCAGTACTTTGGCAGAACAATCTGTCTTCTCTACTCCCAGTTAATATTGGAGTACCCCAGGGCTCTATCCTAGGTCCCCTACTCTTTTCTTTATTTATTAACAATCTTCACATGAACATACCTCAAGCCACCTGCTGATGACTCCACCTTAATCTGTACAGCCAGGAATATAGCCACTCTCCACTCCCTTACCCAAACTGTTTTTCAAAATGTTGAAAACTGGTTTATGCAACACTGCCTCCTCCTAAATCCCAAAAAAACTAAACTACTGCTTTTTACCCCTACTCACAAATCACCTACTCCCTTCTTCTCTATAACCTCTAACAATGGTACCAACTTTACCCCAGATACTACAACCCGCCTACTAGGTGTAACAATTGATAATCGCCTCAGCTATGATGAACACATCAACTCCATTATAAAGTCTGTTAACAAAAAACTTGGCACCCTCTATAGAATCAAACCCTTCCTTACCCCTTCTGCAAGGAAAACTATGGCCCAAACCCACCTCATTTCTACCCTTTTCTGTGCCTCTGTTATATATACTAACCTATCCAAAAACAACCTCTCTAAACTCTCCACCTGTTATAATAACATAGCTCGATTCATCACAAGCTCCCCCTTTAAAACTCACCACTGCCTTAACCTCAAACAACTAGGATGGCTAGAACTGCAAAACTATATACTCTGTCAACAACTACTTATTACTCAAAAGATCCTATACCATCCTAACAACACCCCTATCCTCACTAATCTAATTACACCATATAGAAATATATCCACACTACAATCTGCTAATAAGCTTCTAGTTTCCTCAAATAAAGCTAATAACAAAGCTGGGGATTCACTCTTCTCAAACACTGCAGGAAAATTCTGGAACCAGCTTCCCTCAGAATTATCTACCCTTGCTTCTACTTCTCTTTTTAAAAAACATCTTAAAGAACATCTGAAAACTCATTGGCTTTGTCCATGCGCTAACTCAGACGGATATTTTTCTTCACTTTTACTCTTACCCCTTTCCCTACTCCTGTAACCTATGTCTCCAAAACTAGTTACTACTCTTTCTTTGATTTATGAGAATAACATTTATGTTCTCTTCCCCTACCTGAGACTTGCTCATACCTTCTACTGTGTTTTGTATAATTATTTAGTAGAATTTTTACTAAATTTGTTGTAGTTTAAAAATGTATTATTATAACTGCTTTTAAGACTAATACTACACTGCAGTGTGATTCTTTATATTACTATGCATTGTTAACTTTGTCACTGTTCATGCTTGGAGCTTTTCTCCCCGGGCTTCTACTGAAAATGGACATATATCCAGCTAGACTAGCCCGGTTAACAAATGTAAAATAAATAAATAAATAAATTGTAAACAGCTGGCCTGCTTACATTCATTCCTAGAAAAAGAGAAATACTATCAAGTCATTTATCAATCATATGTCTAAGATAAGCTGTTCCATCACCGTCAGTGTCCTTTACTTTAAAGGTGTCGGTTATGTGCTTCATCTGCAAAGGGGCCAAAGTCTCAAAAGGTAAGGTTAGTGGTTCCTGTGGAACTCTGTTCTGTCAGCAAAGCAGTAGTCTGCTTCAGAGAGACACTATGAGGAATCTGCAGCTGCTTCTGCGTGTAAACAAGGAACTTTACTGGAGTTCAGCCATTTTTTGACTGAGATTTTAAACCACCAAGAGCTTCACCAATGCTTGGTTTTGATATACTACATATAGAAAGGAACCATTCTCCTGTGTTTTTCTGACACTGCATTTAAACGCTTTACATCATTGTATATAAGGTAAGGCCTCTTTTGACCTTAAAGGCAGTTCACTATAAGTATTCTGTCGAAAAACACTAGAATAATCTATCACAGATGAGCACCAGCCCATCTCTAAAAAGTATACAATTTTCAAATGAATGTTTTCCCAGCTAATTGCAAAGACTAACTATTTATCATAAGATTTAACATTCAGAGTTTTTAAGGTTAATAATAGTTATTCACATATGAGCACTTCCTGGCATTACTCAGAAAATACCAGAAGTTGAACAGTACAAGTGCTAATGCATTGGTGTAAGCCCCACTTAGTTATATAGCAGTGCTAGCAATCAGTGACCAAGTCAAGTAGAAACACAGGCAAAGGACATGGATACAAAAAGCTAAAGACAGATTTTATATTGAAGGAAAGCATAACACAAAACAGCAATACTTTTGTTTGGAAATTTACCACACACTTTAATTAAAGGTAGCTTTCTCTTCTATATTGCAAGATTAGCTGTACACTTTTTGAATCTCTCTTCAGTTCTGATTTGTAAACTGTGTATGATGTGTGCTTTCTTTCCAAGTCTCCCTCCAGCTTTTCATTTCTAAAGTACAAATGCTGTGGGCTTTCTTTTTGAAGTCATGGGTGGTTCATCCTCATCCTGGTTGCCTTGCCTCATTGCCTGTGACCTTCCTTTCAACTACATATAAAAAAAATGAAAACTTACCTTAAAGCTGCACTCCAAAAAGGCTGTAATATCATAATTTAAAGGCACCAACTGGTATTTTGTGTCAGCCTATTTTTTAAGTTACAAATTCTGTATTTTCTGAGCAAGAAATGCATTATCCAAAGCATGGGTTCCCACAAATTATTTATGGTAGTATCCCAGTTATTCTCATTAGGAGTAATATATATCTATCCACAATGGGATGGGCAAGGTCAGTCTATAACCAAATGGGACAGGTTATTTTGATAGCAAAAAGGAAACTGGCTAGGCTTAAAATTTTCCACAGTGGCAGCTAGCCTAGTACCTACCAATCAATTTATGAAAGAGAGAGAGAAAGAGTGTGGCATAGCTTGTATCATAGGTTTTAATCAGGTTTTAATGAAATGTTAGATTGGAAAGGCAAACTCCAACTCAGAAAACAAACTGTTTTCATTCAGCTAAAACAAATATTGTCAAACATCAAAATGCTTACTTTCAGCTTGATGAAAATAAACTCAAAATTGATTTCTGGCATTATAACAAATAAAGGCACAAAGCAAGCGACAGCCCTCTACTTAATGCTGTACAAGCATCTCTAAGTTACGCTCCGCAGTCTTTTTTTCTCATCTGAAAGCACCTGTTTGTAGAGACCATATAGTCTCAGATTTTATTTTAGTTGTGACACAAGAACTTAAACTGCATTCTGTCAGTGAAATAAATAAAGGAAACTAAAACAAAAACGCAAACACCTATATATATATATATATATATATATATATATATATATATATATATATATATATTTATTTATTTATTTATACATACACATATACATATATATGGGTGTTGGACATCCTATCAGGTTGACTAAAACAGATGGTCGACAGGTGTGTCAGATCAACAGCACCTGGGTTTGGGGAATATGTCACTTTCCCTGGGATTGTACAATCTCAGAGTTAATATACATAATTAGCAGGGGGATGGAGTCATAGGGGAGCTTGTGCACAGATACTTAAATATTGTATTATTTTAAGCCTGCTGGACATATAAAAACTGTATAAAAGTGTGGAAAATGTTATGTTTTTTGTGACAGTGATGAAAATGTGAGTTAGTGTACATTTCTTTCACTTTGCAAATCATTTGAAATTTCTTCAAGTGGTTCCCACTGGATAATTAGCAGCCAGTCAGAGATTTTGCCCAAGTATAAAAGAAACCAGCAGTAGGGTAAAAGTTGGGAAGTTAATTACTCATTAGAGGGATAGTGTTTGTGTTTTAGGAAGACTTGGAAGTATCAACCAAGGGACTTAATCATTCTATATTCTGGAACTGAGAGAGAGGCCTTGAATCCAGAACTGAATTGTGCAGTTCTTGATCCTGGTGCTGAGAGTGTGGCCTAGAATTGAGGACTGAACCATGCAGTGCTTGAGCTTGGTGTTGAGAGTGAGGCCTAAGAGAAAGGCATGAAGTGTCAAAGCACATTCTGAATATCTGGGTCTTGACTGGGCCCTAGGGAAGAGACCTACCTGCATCCCAAAAGAATCTTTATGGACTGTATGGATTATGGAGCCATTAAAGATATGTTTTATGTTCTGTAAAAAGCACCTGTATTGTATAATCATGAGTTTTGGGTATAGCCTTTTTCCAGTGTCTTTATATATAACCCCACACAGCCTTCCTGAAGACACTGGAGGGTATAAATGTATCTCCAAACACCATCATATTGGGTGACTTCAACTACCCGAATATAGACTGGGAACATTACTCAAGCCCTAACTTTCTAGCCCAACGGTTCCTGGAGTTCATAAATTCAAATGCCATGGAACAGCTAGTCACTGTTCCCACGACAGGAGAAAATATACTAGATCTCATTATCACAAACATGGGGACAAAATGCTCCACACCGGAAGTATATCCCTCATTGGTGAGATCTGATCATAAACTAATCTCACTGGAAATCCACATTCCGCCCCCACCCCAAACAAAAAAGACCACAGTGAAGAACTTCTCTAAAGCAAACTTCACACTACTCAAGACTGGTGTGGTATCCTTCAAGGCCCCTGAGCCAGTGGAAACCACAACCCAAGCTGCGGAAGCCCTTACAAATGCCTTCTATGAACACCTCCAGGACTGCATGGATCAGGCAATCCCAAATAAAACCAAGACTCTTTCCACAAAGGGCAAACGTCCAGTCTGGTGGACCCCAGCCATTAACAAACTTTACAATAAGAGGAGAAAGCTATTACATGATAGAACAAAATCCATAAAAGGGAAGTCACCCCTGATCATTATTAGTAAAAAATACGAGCACTCATAAAATCAACTAAGGCCAATTTTGAGAGAAAAATTGCCATGGATTCAAAGGACAATCATAAGGCCTTTTTCAGCTATGTTAGGAACCTGGGTGGAAACTCCCAGATATGCTCGAATTAGTCCAAAATGATACAAAATCACTGAACCCACAAACATTGCCAACATACTGGCAGACAGGTTCAGTGCAAACTTCACCCCTCTCCCCTAAAGGAGAGATAACTATCCCAGCGGAGTGTAGCCTCCCAGACATCTCAAATGCGCAGGTGAAAGCTGCTCTCTCTAAAGCTAAAAACACAGCATCAATGGGACCAGATGGTGTCCCCGGCTGTGTGCTACACGAGCTAAATGAGGAATTAAACCCGCACATAAGGCAGCTGTTTAATCTCAGCCTTACCACAGGATACGTGCCCAAGGAGTGGCATACGGCAACTGTGGTCCCACTCCACAAAGGCGGTGCCTCTACGGACCCTGGTAATTACCGCCCCATAAGCTTAACAAGTCTAGTCTGCAAAGCTATGGAGAGGATCATAATGGAGCTCATAAACAAAGATATATGGGACTTGCAGACATTGGACCCGACCCAGTTTGGCTTCGTCAAGGGAAGATCATGCCTTTTGAACTTGGTCGACTTCTTTAAAACAGTCACCAAGGCCATTGATGAGGGAAAGGCAGTCCATACAGCCTACCTTGACCTTGCAAAGGCTTTCGACACAATACCCCACTCAGGTATTGTAGAAAAACTTACCAGCTTAAATGTAAACCCATATGTCACAAGATGGGTTGCAAACTGGCTTAAGGACAGAACCCACAGGGTTAGAGTTGCTGGTGCTATGTCAGACTCCAAGCCGGTCACAAGTGGTGTCCCACAGGGCTCGGTCCTTGGCCTCCTATTGTTCAGCATCTACTTCTCAGAAGTACAGGCCAACATGGGAGGACTTTGGCTGACAAAGTTTGCAGACGACTGCAAACTGGGCGCCATAGTGGAAAGTGCATTGGACACGGATATCCTTCAGAAGGGACTCACGGAAACAGATAGCTGGTGCCAGAGCCATGGCCTGAAGTTAAATGCCAAAAAATATATAGTCATACCCTTCGGGAAAAACAAGGTAACCCCAAGCTACCATATAGGTGGCAATCCACTAAGCACAGAAGAGGTTATCAGGGACCTGGGGACCCAGGTTGACAGTGGCCTTTCTTTTGACACTCACGTTGCTAAAGTGGTTAGAAAGACCTTCTACATTGCCCACCTGATCATGAAGGGATTCACATCCAGATCTAGTGAGGTCATTGTTCCCCTGTACTCTTCACTTATCAGACCATTGATCGAGTACAATGCCCCATTCGGGATGTATCTCGCCCGACATCTGCAGCAATTGGAGAGACCCCAAACGTTCCTCGCCAAAAGGATAAAGGGACTCCAAAATCTGTCATATGCTGCAAGATTGAAGAAACTCCAGCTCTATTCAGTCGCATACCGTCTGCTCAGAGGTGACATGTGCCTGACATACAAGGCTATGTCCAACCCGGAATTAATGGACATGCTCCACCTCAAAAAATCCAAATCCACCAAAACCACTAGAGCAAGCGACTTAAACCTTAGCACGGATATAAATAGGATGTGCTGGAGGGATAGATTTATCACTCAGAGACTCCCTATGCTGTGGAATAGAGTCCTGGTCCATGTGAGGCAGAGCACCTCGCTGGCTCTGTTCAAGAGAAATCTTGACCTGTGGATGGAAGATCGTAGGTTTACCCCGGGAATCATCTCTGTGTCACTGCTGGACAGAGGCACAACAAACTAATGGGCACAGTATTTTTTCATATAAGGGGTGGCGTAAGCCACAAAAATTTGGGCTAGGCTTATAAATGCCTTAGGGCAGATAGCCTAGTATAAACCTATGAACCTATGAACCTATGAACCTATATCTTACTAGTACCTATTTATATATCTATTTATGTGTCTGTGAGTATATTGCTGTTGGTCACACAGTACCTCAAAGAGCACCTCAGCACAGTAACTTAAAGCATTGAGAAAGAGTTTGTGTAACTCAAAAGCTTTGCCTTTTACATTCTGCACCAGTAATAAACTTTGGACATTTGAATTCCTGCTTTTTTTTCTTTTTGTTGAACCTTTTGCATCTGGAACTCTAATTGGTACCTATGGATTTTTTTTTGGATTGCAACAACTTCAAAGGCAGACAAAACCAAAGGTCTTTTGATACAATTTATTAAGTGCTTTCATCTCTCGGGTAGATGTCATCAGAATGAATTCCCTAATAAGACGCCTTTTATTTATACTCACTCCAAAACTACTATTGGTTGAATCAGATTTACTGCTTCATCATTTCTTGTTACCTAATCATAACTTCAGATGAGCATTATAACATATTTAAAATTCAGCTCTTTCTTAAAAATGTATTTTCATATATTTTAATAATAGTTTTCTGATACAACTTAACCACATATTGTCATAAACCAAAATGTGCAGCTTCCAACATCATTACATTGTGAAACTCATTTGTTTTAATACTTCCCAATGGGTATAACATATTTAGATTGGATAGGTTTTCCAAAAGGGGCGGTGGTGTAGCCATAATGTTCACAGACTCACTCAATCTAGTACAACTAAACTCCACACGACTAGACCTCCCCAACTCTGAAAATATTATCTACACGCCTAGAAATCAGCTGCCATAAGTCCATAATCATCCTAGCTATCTACCTCCCCCACTGCTAACAACGTATCTAGCACTGGAATACATTCTTAGCTGGGCTTCCACCAACTTTGCCCAAGAAACAATCATACTAGGTGATTTTAACCCTGATTGGCTTACCTGTGCCTTCAAAACTCCCACTAACTTTATAAACTTATATAACATCTGTCAAATAATTAACTGTCCTACACACATAGACACGCATACAAATAAGCATTCTATA